>NC_140277.1:3946676-3996676 GCF_964030765.1 Micromesistius poutassou | reverse complement strand
AATGAGTGTGTGTGTATATGGTAATATTTGCCTGTGTGGCTCTGTGCTGTATGTGTGTGTGTGTGTGTGTGTGTGTGTGTGTGTATGTGTGTGTGTGTGTGTGTGTGTGTGTGTGTGTGTGTGTGTGTGTGTGTGTGAGTCCAGTAACATGCACGCACATGCAGTCAGTAAGGTACTGACTGTGTGTGCGTGTATGTTACTAACCGTGTGTGTGTGTGTGTGTGTGTGTGTGCGTGCATGTTACTAACCGCGTGTGTGTAGGGGTGTGTGATCGTTACTGACCGTGTGTGTGTGTGTGTGTGTGTGTGTGTGTGTGTGTGTGTGTGTGTGTGTGTCAGTGTGCATGCATATTACTCACGCGCGTGTGTGTGTGTGCGCGGATCTGACCGGGCGTGTGTGTGTGTTTGTGTTTGTGCTTGCACAAAACTGTGTGCGTGCGTTGCTAACCATGTGTGTGTGTGTGTGTGTTCGTGCACGTTACTGATTGTGTGTGTGTGTGTGTGTTGTTGTGTCTGCAGGGCTACGAGGTGCGGAAGATAAGAGCCATTGACCAGGATCTGGGACGCCCGCGCGGGATTGGCTACACCATCATCTCAGGTCCGTGGCACATAATCAATCCGACATCAGCCGCTCGCACCGGGAGTCAATCACTGCTTATCATAATCCCTCAGCCATAATAGACAAGCCTCATCAAAGCCCAGCAATCAATAGCTGCTGGGGCGGCCGCGTGCTCCACAGAGTGATTCATCATCACCAGGAGGGAGGCAACAGGTCGGTCCCTCCAGGTCACTATGGACATACTTACGGCTGGGGGTCTAGAATCTAGAGTCTAGAGTCTAAAGTCTAGAGTCTAGAGATGGCTGCTGGCTCTAGAGTCTTGAGTCTAGAGTCAAAACTCACAAACTCTAGACTCTAGAGTGTTTAGAGTCTGTGATTCTAGAGTCCAGACTCTAGAGTCTAGAGTCTAGAAAATAGAGTCTAGAATCTAGAGCCAGCTGCCAACTCTAGACTATGTGAGTGTAGACCCTAGACACATGGCTGAGTGACTCTTGACTCTAGAGTCTAGACTCTTGATCGACACTTGATAGAATCTAGAGTGACTCTGAGTCTGGCTGTGGGTCTAGAGTCTAGAGTCTAGACTCCTCGTGATAGGGAAGAGGTTGTCAGAGCAGGACATACATATTCACTGAAAGGTGGGGTGTTTTGTATGAAGGTATTATTGTAGCAAAAGTCTTGAGTATGCGTACACTAAAGTGTGTGACACACAAATGTGTAAGAGTAAAGTTGAAGTCGTAAATATGTATGTTGCATGTGTACACTAAAGTCACAAATGTGTAACAGTAAATTTGAAGTCGTAAATATTTATTTTTGCATGTGTACACTAAAGTCACAAATGTGTAACAGTAAATTTGAAGTCGCTAGTAAACATTTCTACCATTGTAAACACAAAATTGGGGCTACAAGTTCACAAGTCCTTTGTTACAGGTGCACAAATCCTATCCTGTGCATCACAACTTCAAAGAGTCATGCACTTGATACTTTTGCTACAATCATTGCAGCGCAGTTGGTGCAAAACACATTCGCACACCCGTGTTTCATAATCTGAGAATATGCACAACATTTGCGCATTCGTAAACCCAAATGTGAACTAATGCATCAGAAGTTGCACATCTGTGGAATATTTCCTCACAAATAAAATGATATAGATTGCTATGTTCAATGAGCATTTAAATGAGCGAGCACAAGTCCATCGATACAACTGCTTGAATCTGCTGCTACGAGTCTCAGCTGTTGTTTTTCCTGCGGGTACTTTTGCAACACGTCTAGGTGGTACATGTGTAGCAAAAGTGATTCGTACCCGTATGACGCAGAGCATCCGTGGGCGGGACAAAATTGCAGCATAAACCAATGAAAATCGCTGGCAGGGGGTGCACTTTTCAAACTACACTGGGACCTATCCAAGCAAACTCTTACTTTCTGGAGTCTTGAAAGGAGAGAAGAGGGCATCCTACACGACGGAGGTGGGTATCTTACATTATGTCAAATGAAATTACTTAGTTCAACTGAATTCCCCCCAAATGATTGCATTGACATGCCGCAAGTGTCATTCAATGTATTTTGATGGTCGCCATAATATATGATAATATGTATAATATATAAGTTCAGAAATGACTCGGATACTGCGCCCCCCCCCCCCCCCCCCCCCCCCAAGGGTTAGGGTTAGTTAGGGTAGTTCATTCATTCGCGGCCGGGGATCGGGGACCGGTCACAGGATAGTATTTGTGCACCTGTAACAAAGGACTTTTGAACTCGTACCCCCTATTTTGTGTTTACAATGATAGAAAAAATATTTACGACTTCAAATTTACTGTTACATATTTGTGACTTTAGTGTACACATGCAACATACATATTTACAACTTCAACTTTACTCTTACACATTTGTGACTTTAGTGTACGCATGCTCAAGACTTTTGCTACAATAATACCTTCATAGTTTTGTCTGTCTGCTAATCACTGTTTTCTTGACCTCTGCAATGGTGGCGATGGAAATAACTATATATGTAAATAGTTCAGTTCCATCAAGGCAAATAAGGTAAATATGATACGGTGCTGATTTGTTTGGCGGAAGCCCAGATTTGTTGTTTGAGTTTGTATTGCGCTCAGTAGAGTTTCTGTGTTTGATCGGTGAGCTGATGTATGTTTCAACTGAAAAAACACAATTTGTGAAAAAAGTTCAAATTTAAATGCATATAGAAGTCTCATGAGATTAAACTTTTGCAATCTCTGTGTTGATATTGATTGTAAAAAGAACATAGCGAGTGGTATGTTCTATATTTTCTATTATAGAGCAGGACAACAAACAAGCAAGTTGGCCCAGCTAACCTGTGAACAAATATATATTCCCCTTGTTTGTGTTTGTTTGCTTTCTTCAATATAAAAGTATTGAAGATAGGCTCTGCCATTTGTCTGGTTTGCCAATCTCCAGTCCCCAAGAACCCCCCCCCCCCCCCCCATCCCACCTCATGACACCAGTGCATTATGGTAAAAAAAAAAACATAGCCACAATCAGCAGTTCTCGGTTCGTCCCATGAACGATGGCTCCTCCAGAGAGGCTGCCGTCTGGCTCTAGACAATGATCTGTGCAGCGAGCTGGGGCCTCGCCACACAGAACAAAACACCAGGCTCAGCTCAGGCAGCTCAGCTCTGTTTCAGTGCCAGGCCCTTTAAAGGCTCCTGCAGGCTCCTGCGGGCCCCTGCGGAGCCCAAGATGGCCCGGCCCGGCGGGAGAGAGGTGCCCCGGGCTCCGTGCGGCTCCCTCTCTCCGATAGGGCCTGACAGGGCGTGATAAGCCTGCCGCGCCGCAGGGTAACCTGGGTGATGGAGATGTTCCTTGTTCAACCATCTGCTGAGTCACTGCCTAGCCTCGCCGCTTTGTTGGAATGCAGCCCGCCCCTGACAGACCAGGCGCTCTGCGTGGGGTGTGTTGGATCTCGACGGTGCTCCGGTGCACAGAGTGGGGGGGCACCAAGTGGTTGTGTGTCGTGGTGCAAACGGTGATACCTGCCGTTGTGGGAGCGTCTGAGGTTTATAGAGCACTAGAGGTGTTGTGAGTGTGTGTCTGTGTGTGTGTGTGTGTCTGTGGTTCTGTCTGTCTGTCTGTCTGTGTGTGTGTGTGTGTGTGTGTGCCTGCGTGTGCGCCTGTGTGCGTGCGTGCGTGTGTGTGTGTGTGTGTATGTGCTTGTAGATGTCATGTCTGTGTGTACCCATGACCTTCCACATACACTAATCCTATCTAGTGCTTGTGCCGTAGATCAGCACTCTACCTTCCGCTCCGTCACAGCGCCACACGCCTTGGTACGGCCCGCTCAGGGCACACCCACCACATGACTTGGTACGGCCCGCTTTGTTGTGTTTGTTGCCAAAGTGGAAGTGCTAACCTCCAGAGGAGAAGAGCATTAAAAACTCATTAATTAGGTGATGCGTCGCACCCTCAGTCATGGTGAAATCAAGAGTTATGGCGGCGCTCTAAGCTGTTATGGAGATGGAGTCTGTAGGCCTGATAAAATCGTTATAAGTCTGATGGATAATGAAATGTGAAGGATGATGTGGTGCCAGGCAAAGGAGGTTGGAGACACAGGACGTGGGTTGACGGCTTTTGGTGTATGAGCGCTCGTTTCTGTGTGTGTGTGTGTGCATGTGTGCGAGTGTGTGTGTGTGCACGCACGTTTGTGTGTGTGTGTGTGTGTGTGTGTGTGTGTGCGCGTGTTTGTCCTGCCATTAATGTTCATTTTTTGGTTGGGAGCCAGTGCGTTTGTGTTCCTGTCTTTGTGCACATGTGCATGTCCATGTGCGCGTCTGTGCGCACATCGTCTCTGTGTGTATATCTACGTGCGCGTCCATGCGCACGCCTGGCTGTGTACTTCGGCGGAGGCGCGCTTGTTTTTCGGCAGCGCCACCCGGCCGACCCTCCTCCACGCTGTCCTCAGAGGGCGCGACTCAGTCCTGCGGGACTCGTCTCATTAGCTCGGTAATTAACGATAAACGAGGTTTTAATTGCGGTGAAGATTTATGCTAATGACGGAAGCGACTCGAGATGGGGATCGCCACCGCCTCCTCCAATGGGAAGGGGGGACGAGGTCTGTGGTGGCAATGCGAGCGGGAGATAGCGCCGAGCCGCTGATCGCGTGGATGCTGTTGTGTCGCCGTTGTGTTGTTGTGATGTTCCCGTGCAGAAGAAGAAGCTTGCCGTCCCGCGCTGGATCCCCCCCGCCCCCCCCCCCCCCCCCGGCCCGCCACTCTCATCAGCATCCGTCGGCTCATCTCTCCGCATTATCGTCTTACTGGTTACTGGCTCCTTCCCAAGGAGAAAGGACCATTCTGGCCCCTCTTAGCCGTGACACGCGACCGCTCTGCATCAAAACAAACTCGGCTTCAAGAGGGGAAGTCTCGCTCTTTCTCAATGGGGCGTCGGCCTCTGATAAATGGCTTTAATCGTTTTGTTTTCTTTGCTAATTTTAAGAAAGCTTATTTTATGGAGAATTTCCGATCAACTGTTGAGCTTATCCCATCAACACTGCTTCCCCTCTAATGACTTCTTCAATAACTGATTCAGCCACTGGCATGCCCCTCTGCATGCAATGAGAGGTGGGGTGTTTAAAAGGACGAGGCTAAGTTGCTTTTAGCTTCCTTCACCGCTAGCAGCCCAAGCTGTGTTCTTGTATCTCGGTAAGCTGGGGAAAGTGTCTCCAAATGCGGTTATTGGTTTTACTATGTACATCTTTTTAAGCCCTCATGGCAGTCAATAATACCCACGGGAAACAGCTTCAAAATGATTAAAAACTCACCGTAAATCATCTCAATGATCCGGTCACATTTGCATAGCTCAGTGATGAAATGCGGTGGTAGTAGTAGTGTAGTAGTATATATGTAGTATATATATATATATATATATATATATAGTTGGCTGTACATATGCCAAGTAAAGTCTATTCAAGATAGTCTATGTGCACAATAACAATTAAATTGAAGAGGAGAACAGGCCCGAGGCTAGGGAAGACTATTGGTCCATTAGGAAGATAGGCAGGTGAACAGGACAGAGTCTGTCCAGGTATCTAGTTAACACTGTAGCATTGCTACCAGGGAATCAAATATCTGCCTGCTCACTGTTGTTGCATCAGTTGCTATGGCTCCAGTCGCAATCATGAATATAAAATTACCTCAGCAGTTCTATTTTTTCCATCAGCGATATCACTGTAAATGTTTGTTTGCGCGTGTGTGTGTGTGTCTTTATTAGTGTTTCTTTGTGTGTGTGTGTGTGTGTGTGTGTGAGTGTGCATGTGTCTTTGTTAGTGTTCTGTACATGCATGTGTGCATACATGCGTGCGTGCATACATGTGTGTGTGTGTGTGTGTGTGTGTGTGTGTGTGTGTGTGTGTTAGACCAGCGGCAATAGCCAGGGACAGAGAGAAAGAAAGAAAGTTAGACTTGCTCAATACATCCTCCACAATATTTGGTTCTGAAGACATTGGCTCTGAAAACATCTGTGCTAATGACGGTTTTGAGATATAGAGGGCAAACATCCAACTGTGCGTCTTATTCCAACACGAGCGACACAGGCATTATCTTGATGACTGGAATAAAATTACACAGTGATTTGCAAGTCAAAAATATCCTCAATAAAAGTCTTCACGTTGCCCAATCACTTTTAAACAGGGCTTTAAGAAGTGAAGGTACTTTACGGTAACAACATGTACCGCAGAATATGAACTGTTGTGTATCATATCCATAACAACAAGCCCTCTGTTAGCCGTAGACGTGGCCGTGTCCGGGCTCTGTTGTGGGCTGTGTTGTAATGACAGTGTGGGAGTCTTCATGTGAAGGGCAGACCTGTGCCAAACTGTTCCCATCCGTCTCTTGTTTATCTGTGTTTTCATATTGTATGCTATCTGTGATTGTGACACACGTCGCACACACACGCATGCACCCACATACACACACACACACATAACAAAGTGCACAACTTATCTCATCCAAACCCCAGCCACCAACCCCACCACCCCCACCATCACCAACACCACCATCACAAACACCACCACCACCACCACCCTTTATCCAGCTAGACGGCTTCCATCTCCAAACCTCTCCAAACCTCTCTGCTGTATGTGATAGTGTTGCCCTGAATGGAGCGGATCATGTTTTGAAATTGCACCAGGCCAAGCAGAATCACGGAGGGGGGGGCGGTGAGAAAACAAGTTCTGTCCCAGGGCTGGGGAGGGCCTTAAAGAAGCTGCACCTCTCAGTGGCCCGACCTCGTCCTGAATCACACGGACCCCCTCTGATCCCCAGAGGGAGGAACACATGGTACCAGCCCCCCCACCCCCCCCTCCAGACCACCAGGGGGGGAACTGTGGCCAACACACACACATGCACGCACACACACACGCACGCAAGCATGCACGCATGCACACACACACACACACACACAAACACACAGGGTGAGGGACGGCAACACACACAAACACACACACACACACACACACACACACACACACACCTCCACTCCCACCCCGGTCCGGACGAGTGGTTCTGTGAGGGACGAGTGGGCCTTGTCCCGCTGTCCTCCCCAACACACAGGTCAGACCTGACGCCACACCATTTCCCGCATGAGCACACCGATAAGTAGGGAAGGAGATTATAACCTCTCTCTCACCCGCACACACACTCGGACACACACACCCACCCACCCACACACACACACACACACACACACACACACACATAGACACACACACATACATCGGCATGCTCACACCATGCCATCTCTGCACGTATCTCTATCGCTGTGTGTGGCCTCAGCACGTTGCTCTCTCTCATTCCCCGGTGGCCGACTGGTTTGTATCAGCAGCGAGCGGCTGTGATGTGGACAGGGCTTATATAGCTTTTATTCTCCTGGCCGGGCGTGCCAGTGAAAGCCACTCCGATGCAGGGCCCTCTCTGGGCTCTTTTCAATAAGTCAGTCTGAGGCTCAGCCTCCGAACACACACACACACACACACACACACAAACACTTCACCTATAATCTGTGCAGGAATCCCGATAATGTGCAGGAGTGGCTCGATCCTCTTTGTCCCATCGGATAACACGGCCATGCATCACTCAACCGGACTCTGTGTGGTTTGTCTGTCCCTCCAGTGTTTACCGGTGTTCCCTGCTATGGTACACTGCCAGAGTTAATTCATGTTTCACTTCCACAATGGTTTTTATATCTCGTGATTTATCACAATATGGCCGACTGCTTTTCTTCCATCAAAGCATTATTCCTTTGGATGGTTTTACAACTGAACTCATTCATTTTCAGATTATTTTAATTTATTCATTCATTTATTTATTCATTCAGTAATTTTTACCTCCTATTTTTCTATAAAGTGCTGTAACTTCTAAACAATTACAGAGTGCAGTTTTCTTGTCGCTTATAGTCGCAGGGAAATCAGAATTATTTGTCTGTGTGTCAACTAGACTCAACAAATAGGGGATGATGGAGTAAATCCAATCCACGATACTGTACGGCATCCCCACACACTCACTCAACACGAGAGTACCTCAATGAGACCGAACAGTTGACACCTTGAGCTGACAGATCAGTCGATGGCTCAGAGTTTGATTATATACCTTGAGACCGGGTGGGTGTGGAGGGAGAGTTTGTCTGTGACCTGTGTGACAATCAGTCAGATGTTTCCATGCAGGGTGACTCGTTTAGTACGAGTGTATCATCTGGGTGACCGTTGTATGACATGGAACACTGCTGCACTATTACTTTTGCAGTGGACTGCAGTAGACTGCAGTGCAGAGTGATGTGATATTTATTTCTTAGCACTTGGCAGTCAGTCCTTGTGCTTATTGTTAAAAAAACTATTATTTTGGTTCTTTGTATTTAGTTAATTTAAGTTAAGTTCGGTAATCTGATGTTATTTGGGTCCTCTGTATAAGGTAGTTTGTCTTGTTATTTGGAAGTTATTCTTGGTAATTGGTATTTGGTAGTTTCTCTTGGTTCTATATATTTGGAAGTTATTCCTGGTACGTGATATTTGAAAGTTATTCCTATGTGATATTTAATTATTGAATGACGATCAAGAGTCTTACTTTGAATCCAGATATTTGCCCTTCAAGTTCCCGGAGAAAACTTTTATTAAAAAGTGGTTAATTCCGTATTCATGAATTCAGCTCATCTCCAAATGACACTCTGGGGAGGTGCATTATCGCTGATCACCGCAGCCCCAAACACACACAAAACACACACACACACACACACACACACACTCACACTAGCTGTCAGCCAGACGCACACAGACGGACACAATCACTCCAGTCGCAGGTGCCGTGAAGCGCACGTGTGCATACGCATGTGTGCACTAACGCTTCTCTGTGTGACAGAAAAACGGCGGCGCTGCCACGCTTTTGAGGACAATATCTAAGAGCTCACCCTCATCACCGGCTGGTGGGCGTAATCCCCCCAAAAGTGACACTAATTTGTGTACATTTAGCATAGCACACGAAAAGCTTCGCCCCAAGACTTTTCCCGGGAAGTGGCCATGTGCCATCACACATCACTGAGAGCGTTCCAGCACCCCCACAGCGTTGTCAGAAAACTGGAGGGAAACAGTTGCCACGAGCTTAGTCATGGTGATCACACTCGGGACAACTTGGGTTCGGACGTCTTAAAAGCTCATGGGAGAGAGAGAGAGACTCAGAGAGAGAGGGAGAGAGAGAGAGAGAGAGAGAGAGAGAGAGAGAGAGAGAGAGAGAGAGAGAGAGAGACAGAGAGACAGAGAGAGTCACACTCCGGACAACTTTGACATCCTAAAAGCTCACGGCAGCAAGAGGAATAGAGAGGGAGAAGGAGGGAGAGAGAGGGAGAGAGGGGGACGGAGTCATTGCATTCCGTGTTTGCTCCTCCCTGTTCTCGCTGAACAACCCCTCAAAGAAGCACAACACACGCTCATCCAAACAAGAACAACACAAGCTCATCCAAACAAGCACAACACACGCTCTTCTCTGTTCCCCTTCCTCAACTCTGAGCTGTCTTTTGACGCAGCTCTTCCCCTCGTCTCCTTTCCTTGCCCACTCTCTCTCTGTGATGTGCTTTCCTTCAGAAGAACCTCGATGCAGACTCTAACGAACGTCGGTAATAACCATTTCATCCCCCTTCATCAATAACCCATTCAAACACCCCTATGAATAGGAATAGAAAATTATGTTTTGTACCTTTTGTTCAGAATAATACAATCTAATGGCACTTTTAATTTAGAGGGCTGCTGTCTTGTTCCACAAGACAATGTAATTACACTTATTTCATATACGCTATCGCGGAATGGTAACGGCCGAATGGTGTGCGTGTGTGGGTGTGTGTGCACGTGCGTTTCCATGAATGTGTAAGCGGGCCGCTCACATTTCCTCCAGTCATCAAAACAGTTTTCTCATTTTCCAGTCCACTGTCAGTAATGAAGGGGCTCGACCAATCGTCTATAGAGTCCTGCATAATTAAAGCGACCTTGCACTCAAACACATCCCCCCACACATGCATGTGCCTGTGTATGTGTAAGGTGTATAAATGTGTGTGTGTGTGTGTGTGTGTGTGTGTGTGTGTGTGTGTGTGTCTGCATGTGTGTCTGCGTTTGTGTCTGCTAGTGTGTCTGCGCATGCCTTGCACTCAAACCCACACCCCTGAATGCATGTGCATGTGTATCAGTAATATGTGTGTGTGTCTGCTAGTGTGTGTCTGCACATGTGTCTGTGCATCTGTCTGTGTGTGTGTCTGCATTTGTGTCTGCATGTATCTGGGTGTGTGTCTGCTGTGCATTGCACTCAAAAACACACCCCCAAGTGCATGTACATGTGCTCGCGTATGTAAGGTCTGTTTATGTGTGTGCGCCTGTGTGTGCACACGTGTGGGCGGGGGTGTGCGTGTGTGTCTGTGTGTGTGCGGGCGAGCAGGGCTGTGTGTGTGTCTGCATGTGCACCTGTGTGTGTGTGTGCGTGTACAGGCAGGCGGGCGTGTGTGTGTGTGTGTGTGTGTGTGTGTGCGTGTGCGCCTGCGTGTGTGCGCGTGTACAGGCGGGCGGGTGTGTGTGTGTGTCTGTGCGCGTGTCTGCGTGTGTGTGCGTGTACAGGCGGGCGGCGGGGGTGTGTGTGTGTGTCTGCACGTGTGTGCGTGTGCGTGCGGGCGGGCGGTCGGGTGTGTCACAGCTCTGCCCCCCCGGGGCCCTAATCACAGTGTAGCGGCAGGAGACCATTCTCTATCAGCAATTAGATTAGAAATATATTTCCTCTCAATTGGCCCCTGAAGTCACTATCAGTTTAGCCTGTCTCCCGGGCCCCTGCAGGCTGAGGGGCCGGGGGCCTGGAGCCTCATCCATGGGCCCTGAAGTGGTGAATCAAAGAGTTTCTTTTCCCTGACGCAGCACACACCGCGGCCGTAGCCGCAGTGTGTGCATCACATGTCTTCTTTGCGTTTAACTGTGTATGCTGTGGATGTCTGTGCGCTTGTGCACATGGGTGTGTGTGTGTGTATGTGTGTGTGTGTGTGTGTGGGTGTGCACGTCTGTGTGTGCACGGGTATGTGCGTGTGTATCAAAAGAGAGTGAGATATATGGATTTGTCTTTACACATTTCCCCCCGCTGCCTCTGGTTTCCAGGCCAGGTGCCAGGCATGCAGACGAGGTGAGTGTGTTGGATTAGATTAGTATTCTGGCCAGGCCGCCTCATCTGACAGCTCATTTGAAGGCATGAAGTCGTCACTGAGCGGGCTCTATTATGGTGGCGCAGGCTATATTCCTCCCCCCTTCATACCCGCTAGAAAGTGCAAAGGTGCAAGAGCCTCCTTATATTCACCATCTGAATGGTAGGCGACAACACAGCTGCACCCTGAGGTTAACATCACCTAATATCCATGATCCCCCTGGACCACTGAGGGTCCTCTGGATTACTGCGCTGATGACAACCTATCAGCGCTACAAGTATTGTTTATTTTTCTTTTAAAGTGAAGCTTTTCCTTCCCCCGTTTCCTGAACAGGAAACAATCTTGTAGCTGTCAACAGACCAGCGTGAGCTGCTATTGATCGGACGCATGTAGCAGTCTCCCATGTTTCCCCCCCGTGTCGGACATCCGGTAAACACAAAAAAACCCTGCTCGGTATTCCTAGACACACGCTGCCGCCCGTTTCCTCGACCTGCAGACCATGAAGCTGGATATAAGCAGCGGAGTCTCTCCCCTCCCGCCTCCCACTCTCTATCTCCCACCTCTGGCCTCAATCCAGACTAATTACCCAAGGGCATTGCTCTCTTTCCGAGCTCGGTTCCCCATTCTCCCCCCTACTGTACAGCCGGCTGCTGGCCAATAATAGAGATCAGAGATTAGGCAGTATGGAGCGTGGGCCCGGGTTAATCTGTTGACCCCGGGCCATTCTGCAGTGTAAACGCACCATCGTCCAGCTCAGGGCTGTGATTGTGGCGTGGACAGCGAACATGGCAGCATGTCTCTTCGTTGGCCGTCCGTTAAAGCAAGTCGTCACAGCGCTCATGCTTTGATTTTTTTTATAATATATATAAAATATCGATTTGATGGCAGCAACTAGGGATTATCAATCCATCTGTGGACATAGAGCTGAATATACAATCATTAATTTCAACAAATACATATATACTGGTTTATAACTACTGTATATATAGATATATGGAAATATTTATATTTCATATTTTCTGCTGAGCGTGCACCTGGCCTGGCCTGGCTGCCTGGTAAACGGCTTCCCTCCGTTCCGTACGGCGGCTCGCCGGCCGACACGACGCTGACAGCTGTTAAGAGCCGCTGGAATGGCTGAGGGGTAATTGAATGAGGCGTCGGGAGTCTTCCCTGTTTGAGTGGCCCTCTCACTCAGCCCTGCGTCCGCTCCAGTGTTGGCCTCCCGCTGAAAGGTGTTTGCGGCGATAACATCATGTGAGCGGTGAATTATCTCACCGCGCCGCCGTCGCCGCACGAGAAGAAGGCTCCAGCCAGCCCGCTCTCACCACGGTGGGGGTGTGTGTCTTTGTGTGTGTCTGTGTGTATGTGTGCGTGCATGTGCGTCTGTATGTGTGTCTTTGTGTGTGTGTGTTTATTTTTGTGTGTGTGTGTATTGTGTTTGTGTGGGTGCGTGTATGCGCGTGTGTCTATGTGAGTATGTGTGTGTGTAGGTGCGTACATACGTACATATGAGCGTGCATGTCTGTGTGTCTATCGTTGTGTTTGTGTGTGTGTGTGTGTGTGTGTGTGCACGTATGTCTATGTGTACGTATGAGCGTGCATGTCTGTGTGTGTATCGTTGTGTGTGTGTGCGTGTTGGCACGTGTGTTTGCAGTGGAAATTAGTTGTCATGTTTGATTTGGAATAACAGAGACGGGCATTGATGGCATTGGAGCGAGGAAGAGGGAAAGGGAGAGAGAGAGTTAATACTTAATTTAAATTTCCTGAATTTGACAAGTGGGAGAATGGCAGGAGTAAAGCTTGGCTGATTAAATAACAAGACAGAGTATTAACATCAGTGAGCATCAACGTGGCTGTGCTCCCTGTGGTTTGTGTCGTTACTTACCGCCTCTGAACGTTGTATCTCAGGATTATTACCATAGGCCTGCAAATCTCATTGAAGGCCAGGAGGACAGCACTAGTGGGCTTGTTTTACCGTGATTGTTCTCTAACTCTTACACAACGCACTTGTAAAGAGCAACTCCAATGACTGCTAACTTTGTGTCATTAATTCGAGAGATTAAAAAGCAGATTTATAGAGTTTACCCGATGATATTTAGACCTTGAACTCTCAATCTCTAAACTTTTGAATTGCGAATTGAATATGCTTTATGGTTGTGTAGCAGGGCTCACATTGTGGGAAGTTAAACTAGCGACCAAGGCAAGGCTGGTATAAAGGGGTGGCTGTAGAGTTAGTTAACAACCTGTCACCCTGTCATAGAGACATACACACATCACACTCTTCCAGGCCTCAGGTGTGGTGTATTCCACCACCCCGTTCCATTATTCATGTGACCAGCAGACTTTTATCTCCAGTGTTCTTTGGTGCAACTTTTTGTCATGACGCTTGTCTGTCTGTATGGAGGAGAATCTCTCTCTCTTTCTTTCTCTCTCTCTCTCTCTCTCTCTCTCGCTCTCTTTCTCGCTCTCTCTGTCTCTCTCTGTAATTAACAATTAACTAAGTTTGCTGATGTCCTAGTAACCATTAATCAATGTAGGTTAATGCTGTCATAAACATTATTATATGGCATTATACATACCATAATAGGGTGAGGGTTAACACTAACCCTAAACCTGTTATGGTGTTCTAGGTCAGGGATTCCCAAAGTGTGGTACGCGCACCCCCAGGGGTACGCGAGCTGCTACCAGGGGGTGCGCAAGAAGAAAAATGTAATGGCGGTCTGGTGTAATATTACCTTGTTTTTATTTATTTTATCTGTTTCGGAGCCTATTCTCTTTAATGTTGTGGATTGTTTGTAAGTTCATTGCAATTTAATTCAATGTACTGTCATTCTAATTTCCATGACCGTTGTGTTATGATTAGAGTTGTGCCGATGCGTGATGGCTGACCGACATCACGATGGAGAGCCACCATCGTGATGCCCCCCCCCCCCCCCCCCGGCGCCTCACTTTTCAATTTTCGCTTCCAAATATTTTTTTAAAAACAAAAATATCTGTTTTAGTGTGTGTGTGTTAAATTAAATGGTTTCATATCTTAAACAAATTCCGTTGCAAATAGGAGGCGCGCAGCATCAATATCCTAACTAACAAAGGTTGGCCAACGCAGACACATTTTGCAGATTGGAAATTGACATGAGACATTGTAAACGTTCACAATCCTGCTCTATGCTCTGTGATATTTTGTTTATCATCGTTTCTATTAACTTCTGCGTGGCACACACGCAACAGTTGTCATGTAGATTGGTCGTCGGCCCGTCTTTTGTGCGGAACACACATGAGCACCAGAATGTAAATTGTCATGAGACATTGTAAACGTTCACAATCCTGTTCTATGCTCTGTGATATTTTGTTTGTCATAATTTCTATTAACTTCTGCGAGGCGCATAAAGTGGTCATGTAGATCGGTCGTCTGCCCGTCTATTGCGCGGATCACAAATGAGCAGATCTTGCACACAACGTCAGTCGTGTCCCTTGGCTGTCCTATTTGTTGGATATTTGTTGATGTTGTTATTGTCATGCGTATTCTGGTTATTTGCGCATGATTAAACATGAGTCTTTATATGGCAAAAAAAACCAAGCTTTGTTGCGTTTTTTTTTCCTTCTATTTGAAGTGGGGATTGAGGGTGCGCCAACCCGGTTGGGACGTAGAAGGGGGTGCACAGGAAAACAAGTTTGGCAACCGCTGTTCTAGGTCAATATAAATACACACCATCAAAAAGTAACCTTTCTCTCCGTCTCTCTCCCCTCACCTGCTCCTGTTGTGTTCTCCTCCACCCAGGAAACACCAACAGCATGTTCGCCCTGGACTACATCAGCGGCTCGCTGACCGTCAACGGCCAGCTGGACCGAGAGAACCCGCTCTACTCGGCGGGATTCACCATCACCGTCAGGGTGAGCTACCGGTGGGCTGGGGTGGAGGAGGTGGTGGTGGAGGAGGAGATGGTGGTGGTCAAGGAGATGGGGATGTGATGGTGGTGGTGGTGGAGGAGGTGGTGGTGGTGGTGTTGGTGGAGCTTTCATGGGATACTGCCCTGAAACCACTGCTTCATTCCAAAGACTCTCCTAGATAACTGTGTGCAGTGCAGCGAGGCCTCGGCCAAACCACACAAACTCAAACGTTACGGTGAAAACCACCAACATGTTTCATATTGGGCCCTTCAGTAAATGAGTGATGCAGAGACACAATGCATATTTCCTTAGTGCTGAGGCATGCTTAGGGAACAGGGCCAGCCAGGAGTCTCAGCCTGGTGTGGACACGGATCAACCTCTCGGATTTAGAGTCTCAAGTCGCCTCAGGGTTCCTGTCCTCGCGTTCCCTACCTTTCACCGCAGCCCGTCCAAGTCCCGCTCATCCCTCTATCCCTCCACTGATCCCAGGTCGTTCTCCCCGGCCAACTTACCAGGGATGGCCCGGCCTCTCACCCCTGACTCCTCTCCCTCTCTCTATCTGTCTCTGTATCTCTCTCTCTCTCTCTCTCTCTCTCTCTCTCTCTCCCTCCCACCAACGGTCCGTCCACTGACTCCGCCGCTCCTCACCCCTTACCTCCCCCACGTCTCTACGTGTATCTCAAGCCACTCGGTTCCATATAGGCGGAAGGAAGTGCGTGTGAAGTAGCCTTCTTTTTCCGAATCCTCCGAGCTACGAGGATTTGCGATCAAAGCGATCACTTCTGCCGCGTCCAGGGAAACACGTTAAGCACCAAACCTTCACAGAGGGGAAATGGCTGCCGGCCAGTGAATGATTCTTTAGACTCATGTCGGTGCACTAATGTGTCAGCTGCTGTCTAGAAACAGGCCAAGGGTAGATTCCATTGGTTTTCCCACGAAATATACACTTGCCCCATTCTGTTTCTGAGATTGAAATCAATGATTTCACAGACTAAAAAGTAAAATTAGCCGAGTGCTGATAGCAAAAAAAAAATGAAAGCCCCCGCGCAAATGTATTTATAAGATATGGATTTTCTTTTGTTTCACCCTAAGTTTCCCTCTCCCTATCTGCTTGTGCTTTCTGATGCTGTTGTGCTGTTATCGATTCAGAGAGCACTGGTAATACAACTAATTTCTCAACTTCAGGCGGCTTATATACCACCAGGCGCCTGGAGGTCTGGGGTCAAACGATTCAGCGGCGGAGGGGGGCGACAAAGGCTAAACTAGCCTTGATTACCCCACCCGGACCCCACCCTGTTCTGCTGCCCATGCCTAATTCTATTGCCTCTCCCATCCCCGGATCCACAATGGAGCAGAGAGCCGTCTGTCTTGAGAGTGGCTCAGAGGGAGAATTGCTCGCTGGAGCTCGGCAGCCTGGCTGCTGTGCAGGCAGGCAGAAAGATGAGCAGAGGAGTGTAATTGCAACGTGTGAATAGGACACTTTTCTCTTAAATCCCATTTGGTGTGTGTGTGTACCCGGTTGTGTGTGCCTCCCAGTATGTGTGCCTTTGTCTGTACCTGTGTGTGTGTGTGTGTGTGTGTGTCTCTGTGTGTGTGTGTGTGTCTGTGTGTGTGTGTGTGTGTTTGTGTACCTGTACGTGTACCTGGGTTTGTGTACCTGTGTGTTTCTGTACCTGTAGGTGTGTGTGTGTGTGTGTGTGTGTGTGTGTGTGTGTGTGTGTGTGTGTGTGTACCTGTACGTGTACCTGGGTGTGTGTGTGCTGGCCTCCACTTGGCCTCTACCTGTGATTGCCAGGCGTCCATCAGAGCCCCTTTGATCCAATAAATGAACAGCTGTAAATACCTGACTGAGATTACACACTACTACCACCATCACAAATGGCCTTTTCAGCACCCTGGCCGACACATCATCATCCCTCTCTCTCCTCCATCACTCACCCTCTGCTTTTATTAGGACTGTCTCTTTCCATTCAACTTGGACTCTCTCTTTATGTATCGCTCTCTCTTTCTCTCTCTGTCTGTCTCTCTAGTTCTCTTTTCGCTGTTATTTCAAAACTTTCATTAGCAGAGATGTTTGTCTGATCCAATGTCTTCAGAAGCAAATATAGTTTTTGTATATACTGAGCATATCTCTTTCTGTCTATCTTTGTTTGTCTCTCTCTATCTCTATCACTCTGTCTATCTGTCTCTGTCTCTATCTCACTATCTGTATCTCTCCCTCCATCTCTCTGTTTCTCTATGTGTGGTTGTCCTCTCTCTCTATCTCTCTCTCTCTCTCTCTCTCTCTCTCTCTCTCTCTCTCTCTCTCTCTCTCTCTCTCTCTCTCTCTCTCCACCAGGGGACAGAGCTGAACGATGACCGCACCCCCTCGGACGCCCTGGTGATGACCACCTTCACCATCCTGCTGATCGACCGCAACGACAACGCCCCAACCTTCAACAGCTCAGAGTACAGGGTCCGCATCACCGAGCTGGCCCAGGTGGGCTTCGCCCTGCCCCTCTTCATCCAGGCAGAGGACAAGGACGAGGTGGGACCCCCACTGTAGTAGCACTAGTGTGTGTCTATCTGTTTGGGTGATGTGTGTGTGTGTGTGTGCGTGCGTGCGTGCGACGCTAGAGAACATCAATGTCCAGACCATGCCCTACGCTCTAACATTCATTGTCTTCCACCTTTCATCAAGCATTGTCCAGAGGCCGACGCACAAACACACTCATGACGCCTCTTTCCTTCTCCACTCCGCCCCTCACAAGCGAGCTAACTCATCCACGCCCCTCACCCAGGCTTTCCCGTTCGGCCTCTGACGACAACAATTTAATTTGGGCTGGAAAAGACGGTGGCGGGGGAATTAAATTCCAACTAACGAGAAAAATCCATTAACTGGTTTGGAGATAAGCAGAGAGCTAGTCAGAGCTGATGGATTCCGGCCCCGCCGCCACCACCACGGTGGCACTTGACAGATAAGTGTGAGTGGCACGGACAGGGAGAAGGATGGAAGCGGGAAGAGAGATGAGTGTGTGTCTGCGTGTGTCTGTGTTTACACTTCATAACTAATGGGAGTGAAAGCAGACGTCAGGCTGCCTTGTACGCTACACAGGTGGAGGGGTGGAGGCGCAGGAGTCAGAGGAGGTTTGCGGTGGAGTTGAGCAATGGGTCTGTGTGTTATTGATGAGGGAGGGAGGGGACGATGGTTGTTGTGGTTGTTATGGATGTGTGTATGTGTGTGTGTGTGTGTGTGTGTGTGTGTGTGTTGTGTGAGTGAGGCACAGTGTCCACCAACAGGTACTATCAGAGAGTCTCGTATTTGTTTATTTAATAACGGAATCACATAAATGTGTTGCATGTCATTGACCTCACGTGACTTTGTGGTGTTGGTAACAGCTCGTCACACTCCCTCACTTGCAGTTACAGCCTAGGTGCCTTTTGCGTTGAATATGTTATTGCCCATGTTGTTCCCCCTCGTAATGAGCTCCTCTCACAGGCAAGCGTTTAAGTATGATTTTCTTTTGATAAACTGCACCATTTTATATCAATGACTTAAGGAGTGGGGAGGTCATTGAGTCTCACATTGGCAGAGGGTGTATAAGTAGCAGCTAGCATGATTGCAATTTTCTTTGTAATTTTCACACATACACACATAGACAAGCAGGAGCAACACACATAGCAGACCCACATAGACAAGCAGGGAGGGGAGTCTGGCTTTCTGATCAAAAGGCACAATGTTCACAATGAACATGAACATGTGCACAATGGGAGTCGGAGCTCTGTTGAGAAAATAGTGTTGATTTGTTCTTAAAGGGGTGATATTATGCCACCAGGTGTGAGTGTGATTCGCCATTTCAAGCCGTTTCAAAATCTGCCTTTTCCTGTGTGTTAGTGACATCAGGTCACATCAAGTGGGAGTGTCCACCTAGCTGTACACTGGATAGATCAGTCTACCAGCCTACCCAGTGGACTGTAGCAAATGCATCTAGGTTGGCACTCTGACCTGTGATGTGACCAAAACACAGGAAAAGGCTTGTAACGGCTAATGACACACAGCTGGTGGCATCATATCACCCCTTTAATGCACTTTAATGCATTTTCAAATCCTAGATGACATCCCACCTTCTGAAGGTCGGATGATCACCTTCTCATGGTGATGAACCAGGGCTCGTAAGTGCTGAGTGGAACTTTCCCTCTACGGACCGGTCCTCTTCATCAGAGGACCCCCCCCCCCCCCCCCCCCCCTTCTCAACGCCAAGAACGGCTTGTCATTCTGGTTTCTGCTCTTGCATCGCAGCCTCACATTTATGTCTGTCACCCAAATCCTCCATTTACCATCTTATTAGCAGTCTCTAGGACCAGGTCATCGTGCCTCTACCCTGCAGCAGAAGCCCTGATGTGTGTGCGATGAATTAACCTCCGTTCTCACCACTGTAACACACAGAGTCCTATCCGGGGTTCCCAACAAAAACAGCACATCACCCCAACGTCCATCCGTCTTTACTCACTCGCCGCCGAGACTTCAGCGCTTCCACAGTCCTCCAGCCGTCCGCTACACATGATACGAGTCTCTGGTCGTCTGGCACTGAACCCGGTCCACACTCCATGACTGCAGCCGAACATTTGGTGTGGCTGCCCCCACCTTCTGGAGCCCTCCCTCCCTGTGGAGAGCTGCAATGCCGGGTCTATTAAACCCTGAAAAAAGAGTGCTGGAGAAGAGCTATTACTCCAGCCAAGCCTATGGTCTTAGCTGCTGAACTTCTGCCCAATTGTAACTTTTTCGTTTCCTTTTTTTTTTTTTTTTTCTCGTCTGGCTGTTTAGGGCCTCGGGAACACATAAAGGGCCCTCTAAATTCAAGTTATCTTTTTTTATTATTATTATTATTGACCCATAAAGGAATACAACATTTAGCACAACAAAATCAAATAATGTCCTGTGTATGGAAGGGGTTAGGAGGCAAATGCGGAGCTTCCTCTGTGCTGCTGGAGCATGTAGTCAGTTGTATTTATTCTATTATTAACCATTTCCCTCCTGTTATTGTCAATTTATCTGTAAAAAAATAAAATTAACATTATACATAATCAAATGATAATATCAAACGCCAAACAATATCAAATGTCAAAAGGAGTGTGCCTCTTTCTGGGCCTTTCTGTCGTGGTGGTATTTTGACCACCAAAAATAATCATAATCAGTAAACCCTGTAGTCGCATAAAACTAGCAGGGTGTTGTTTGAGCTCCGTCTCATGTAGACTCCTTAACTTCAACAGTCAGCCTCCACTAACCATGGTCACGCAATGGCTCAGCATCCCTCCCTTCTACAGGAAGTATCCAACATTAAAGGACAACGTGGTCAACCCTCACTACAACCGCCGCCAATCATTGATTGTAATTCCATGGACGATCTCCCTTTCTATCGCCCTTCTTAATGGAACCTCAACTTAATAACTCCTTTTTTGTTGTTTTTTTGCATCGTGTTGGAAAGTCTACAGTGGCATTCACAGTCCACTAAACCCACCGGTCGCTCCCCCCTCTCTCTCTGTGTCAGCCTTCACAGGCAGCGCCTCTTCAGACTAGGACTAAGTGCTAGTCGCCCCTCCCTTTATCTCTCTCTCTCTTTCCTCTCTCTGTTTGCATGCTGCACAGCCGAGAGAGAGAGCGAGCTGCACAGCCTCGCCCCGCCGACTGAAAAAAACCTGCAGCCAGAAGTGTCTTGGCGAAAACTTTGTGGCAGTCGGCCTCTGACAGTGGGCTTTTATTGGAGGGTTTCTGAAGGCAGAAACAAATAGATGGGCAATTACGTTCACGGGTAGTTGGAGGTGTCATCCCTGCATATTGGACGTTCTTTTTGAATGGGAGTCATCACCCGCAATCGTTCTCCCGGTGGCGGTGAAAAACAAAAACAAGGAGGCCATTTCAAACCGGCGCCATAATGCCAATCAAGCCAGCCACTTGTGGCCCGGCGCGGCCTCAGCGGTGCCCAGAGATTGGACTACTCGGGAGCGGGCTCCCATCACCGCCGGCCGCGCAGCCAAGGGCTGGGGTGGAGAAGAAAGGACAACGCACCGAAGGAAAGGGGCTACTGCTAGTGCGACTGCACTAGCAGTCACACTAGCAATAGCGACCAATGTGATGACCAATGTGATGCTACATGCACTTCAAGCATTTACAATGTTATCACCCATGCTAAAGAATGTGAAAGAATACCTAGGAACCAAACTAATCCCACCTCTGTTTGGCTGAACACACTGTTGTGTTTAGACTCCAGGGTCTCCTCCTTCGCTGAAACAGAAGACTCAAATCTCTCTCTAATTGTCTCTCTGTCGAGTCTCATTTCCCTGGTAGATTGACACGTATGCAGGGTAGCATTGACACTTCATAATTGGCTTAGCTAACCTTTGGTCACCGCTGGGGTAGTTAAGCGCTTGTGTGTGTGTGTGTGTGTGTGTGTGTGTGTGTGTGTGTGTGTGTGTGTGTGTGTGTGTGTGTGTGTGTGTGTGTGTTATTGGCTCCTTTTCTGGCCTCTGACTTCCCCGGCTGGGAGAGATGGAGATAGAGGATAAGACAGCAGAGAGAGAGAGAGAGAGAGAGAGAGAGAGAGAGAGAGAGAGAGAGAGAGAGAGAGAGAGAGAGAGAGAGAGAGAGAGAGAGAGAGAGAGAGAGCGCCAAGGAGATAAAAACAAGGGAACCTCACAAGGAGCAGAAATAAGACCCCATAACAGCACATTCAACAGGTTGTCGTCGGCCACGTCAACACATATGACATGCAATCACATCTACCCAATCCATACAATAACACAATCCGTGTCTCTGTGTGTCTGAGTCCTGGTTTCTCTGTGTATCTGAGTCTGTGTCTCTGTGTGTCTGAGTCCTGGTTTCTCTGTGTGTCTGAGTCTGTGTCTCTGTGTGTCTGAGTCCTCGTCTCCTGGTCTCTGTGTGTCTGAGTCCTGGTCTCTGTATGTCTGAGTCCTGGTTTCTCTGTGTGTCTGAGTCTGTGTCTCTGTGTGTCTGAGTCCTCGTCTCCTGGTCTCTCTGTGTGTCTGAGTCTGTGTCTCTGTGTGTCTGAGTCTGTGTCTCTGTGTGTCTGAGTCTGCGTCTCTGTGTGTCTGAGTCTGCGTCTCTGTGTGTCTGAGTCTGCGTCTCTGTGTGTCTGAGTCTGCGTCTCTGTGTGTCTGAGTCTGCGTCTCTGTGTGTCTGAGTCTGCGTCTCTGTGTGTCTGAGTCCGTGTCTCTGTGTTCTGCAGGGGGTGAACAGCATGTTCCAGGTGGTCCTCACGGGGAACAACTCGGACCACTTCACCATCTCGCCCACGGCGGTGCAGGGCCGGGCGGACATCCGCGTGCGCGTTGCCGTGCCGCTGGACTACGAGAAACTCCGCAGCTACAGCTTCTCTGTGAGTTCACCCTTGAACGAGACCACTATAGTATTAGGGGTCCTGACCCTGGGGTCCCCCGATATACATATGCCTATTTTAGCAAACCATAAAAAAAAATGTAAAGGTTCTCATAGAGTGACGAGTTTTTACTGCTTTTGCGTCGCAGAGAGTCTCGCGTTTTTCCGCTCAATTTTTGTGCGGAGAGCCCTGAACGCCTCTAGTTGAAAGAACTTAAACTTAGAGCATAAAAGCACCCAATGTAATTTGCGTTTTTTTTCCATCTTCCAATCAGATGCATTGAGACTGTTGTTGTCTGTTGTTGTAAGGACAACAAGTGTAAACAACATGGAGGAGAAACTAACACTAGTGCCCGCTGACATGTCCATTATTTTAATCCAGATGTTAAGATAAACTAAAAATGTTTCAATAGATGTTAAAAAGTGGCTAGACTAAGAACAGTAAATCTGACTGGCACTGTCTTTTCGATTGTAGATTTAACAGAAATGTAACATGTGCAATGAAACGTCTGTTGACTAGTAACCGTCCACAACTCTCGTCCCTACATGTGTTTTAATGAAGGAAAGAACTGTTGATTCACTGGCTGTTTATTGGGCTAAGAACTATTATTTGTCTTCTTCTGATACACAAACACGACAGAGCTAATTCCGCTGCCTCCTTATCCGTCAATCTGGGTCTCTGTCAACGTCTGGACTGTGCATGTGGAGAGACCCCAGTCCCACACCAAGGATTGGAACTTCATTATGTTTTCTCCAGCGAGATTTGTTTATTTGTTTGGACACAGGGCTCCATAAGACGGCAGAATCACATTTTCTCCACACCGTGGTCCTGTTTGAACTGTGAAATTGATATTTTGTCAGCTCACTTTAACCCACTTGTTTACAGATGGTTGGGCCTTTTCGAGATCTCAGAATTTAGGGAAAAAGTTGGCGGGTTGCAAGTGTTGTCCGTCGGTACGCTGTGAAGATGTCCATACAGACACTGAAACATAGACATATTACATCTAACAAGTCAATGTGTTCGATTCAAACTGCAGCGACTGTATGTAAGCGTGCTGTATACCAAAAATGCCTGCAACTTGGAAAAACATGGATGCATGGATGCTTAACTTCACAAATAAAAGTGGTATTATTATAATTATAGATTATAAATGTAAATGATCTAGTTCTGAAAAAAACAATAGTAGACAGTAAGTGAACCGACTATACATTGATGTTCCCGTAAGAGAACCCTTCAATAAGAACAAGTGCTATCAGTAGTTCCAACACTAGATGCCGTATCAGTATATACTCAGTATCCATCGGGGTCCATACTCAAACGGGGTCCATACGCAAGTTCAGGAATCCGAATCGGTATCGGGAAGGAAAAAGTGGTATCGGAACATCTTTAATTACATCTAAGACTGAGTCAATGCATTAGATCCAATCTGCAACGACAGCTACAGGGCATCCAGCCCACCTAACACAAGACATACCTCCTCTTCCCCAGCTCTATGCCAACGAGTCCATGTCGGACCACGTGGGCTTCGCCCGCATCTTCATCGACCTCATCAACGAGAACGACAACCGGCCCATCTTCAGCCAGCCTGTGTACAACATCAGCCTGCCAGAGAACACGCCCACCGGCACGTCGCTGATCCGCATCCGGGTGAGTACCGCAGGGGGTGGGGGGGGGGGGGGGGGGTCCGTGGTTTTTTGAAGGGGCGTACAAAACGGGGGATGAAGTGAAAGCATCCCTGACTCACACACACATGGCCATGGAACACACCTTGAAACACGAGTTGAGCTTTCGTGAATTTTGTCAAGAGCCCTCGCCCACCAGTTATCATCCAAGTTCAGCCCCAGTTCCTGTTCCCAGGCCGCCTTGACCTTGGTGGTTTGTAAACTGTCAAAGGACAGGAGTTTGTTATATGTTTTAGAAATTAAAGATTTTTGAAAGGGGTTGGAACAGAGAAACTCTTCCCACAACTGAATCGCAGGTGAGGAGGAGGAGAAGGTTGGAAATAGCAATTTAACACAATGTCTGATTTGAAAATAGCAAAATAAATTAGCGGGAGGGAGATGAAATGGACATGAAAGGTCTGTAAAGCTATGGAAGATACCATCTCTATACAGGTCTTTAAAAAATGTCAGGCCTTTACCGTGCCATACAGAGGAAGTGGAGTCTGTGAGTGCGGGTTTGAATAGATGATTCTTTAGTAAGGGAACTGAAGTTGAAGCAGAAGTCAATTTAAACTGTCTCCTGAATTGGTACCATATCTTTAGTGTGTAACTTACTACTTGGTTGTTTGTGAAGCCAGGGGGGCTGGTTGGGATAGAGGAGGTAAGTAGAGCCAATAGAGAAGACAAAATACAAGTCTCTGCCTCTAACTTGCACCATGGTGGGTCGCTTGAATTAAACCAAAATGTGATTTTGTGGATGTGTGCCGCCCAATAATACAGCTGAAAATGAGGAGATAAACCACCATTAAATTAGCATCTCTCCAATAATGATTTACGGACTCTGGGAACCTTTCCACACCATAAAAAGCCTGAAATAGTTTGATCAATGGTTTAAAAAAAATGTTTAGGCAAAAATAGGGGGAGACAATGAAACAAAAACAGAAATGTTGGCAGAATGTTCATTTTCACTGTATTAATTCTTCAGATCAAAGACAGAGGTAAACTTTTCCATCTTTGAAGGTCACATTTGATTTTGGAGAGTAGAGGGGAGAAGTTGTCAGAAAAATGTTCTTGTTACATTGATCCCCAGATACTTGAAGCCAGATGGGCTTAACTTAAAAGGAATATTGGCCTGATTAAGTTGTAGAGCAGAAGCATTAATATGATAGCATTCAGTCTTAGAAATATTGACCCTGAAAATTAACCAAATGTCTTCAGGAAGGATAGGATGGCTGGTATAGAGCGATCCGGGTCCGAGACATACAGTAAAAGGTCATCCGTGTAAAGAGAAAGCTTAAATACCATGTCCGACCTTGATATCCCAGTGAAAATGGGAGAGGACCTAAGATAGATTGACAGGGGTTATATTGCCAAGGCAAATAATAAAGGGGACAAGGGACATCCCTGCCGAGTGCCACGAGACAAAGTGAAAAAGCTGGATTGAATGCCATTGGTAGTGATGCCGGCTTGCGGGGCTGTATAAAGCAGGCGTATCCACAAATTGAATATAGTACCCATAACAAATTTGTTTAACACAGCAAGCAAGTAGTCCCACTCAACCCTGTCAAAAGCTTTTTCGGCGTCAACAGAGGTCACTAGTTCAGGTGCTGTTGTGGTGGTTTTAGAATAAATAATATTTAAGAGGGTGTGTACATTATAGAACAACTGGCGTCCTTTTATGAATCCAGTTTGTTCCTCTGAAACAATAGTGGGGAGAATATTTTCCAAGCGATGGGCCAGAGCCTTAGCAAGGATCTTAGCATCCACATTTATTAACGAGAGAGGTCTGTATGAGCTGCAGAGCTTAGGATCCTTGTCTTTCTTTAGAAGCAGACTTAAGGAGGCTTGCCTCAAAGTAGGAGGGAGAGAGCCATTCTGTAAAGATTCAATGTAAACAGAATGCAACAGAGGGGCCAGTTTATGTTGAAATCTTTTTAAAAATTCAACTGGGTATCCGTCAGGGCCAGGAGCTTTATTATTTTGCATGCTTTTCATAGCGCAAGTGATTTCCACTAGCGTTAATGGTGAGTCGAGTTCTTTGGCAACATCTGAGTTTATTAAAAGGAAATTTAGACTGTCTAAGAAAGAATTAGTTTCAGTGGGGTCGGAAGGTGTCTCTGACTTATATAAAGAAGAATAAAAAGAGCAAAAAACTGAGTTAATGGAACTAGGGTCCGTATGCAACTTGCCAGACAAAACTTCTATCTGAGCAATTACACGTGAGGCTCCCTGGCGGCGTAGCTGGTGAGCCAGGAGTCGGCCTGCCTTATCCCCATGCTCATAGTATGCAGAGTGTGAGCGCAAAAGCAGACGCTCCGCATCAGTGGTTGTGATGAGATAAAATCCAGTCTGTAAGTCTACACGACGTTTGAGTAAACTAGGACAGGGGCCGGTGGCAAGTTGATGATCCAAATTACCAATATTAGTGGAGAGTTCTTGAAGTTTACATTTACGGATTTTGTTCAGATGTGCAGAATATGAAATAATTTGTCCCTGCAGGAACGCTTTTAGTGATTCCCATAGCAATGAGGAAGAGATGGGTTCCAACTCGTTCAAGTTCATTGCGATCGCAATGAACTTGAATTGAATTTTTGAAAGTAAGGTATTGAACCTCCATAAACCAGAGTACCTGGGTTGAGGGGAGAACTGAATATCCAGAGAGAGAGGGGCATGGTCAGAAATAACAATAGGATGATATGTAGCAGCTTTCACTTTGGAAATCATTTTGGCATCAATGAAATAATAATTTATCCGAGAGAAGGACTGATGCATTGAGAGTGAGAAGGAGTATTATTTTAAATGGGGGTTAAGGAATCTCAGATCAATGCAACCATTTTTTGACATAAAATCAGAAATTGCCTTTGACACACAACAATGGGGTCAGGGAACCGGGACTAGAGCCGTCAAGTTTGGGGTCGATCACACAGTTCATGTCGCCAAATACAAGTAGGGTGTTGTTCAACAAAGGGAGGCGCTCAAATAGTTTAACCATAAATTGGGGGTCATCGAAATTGGGGGCATAGATATTTACCAATAAAATGGGAATATGAGACAGTGTGCCTGAGATGATTAAATATCTGCCATTTGTATCAGAAATAGTTTTGGAAGCTAATAATTTAATTTTTTAGAGTTAAAATTTGAATGATATACCTCAGAAACCCTGGGGCATTTTAGTCTGATCTGGTCCTTAGTGCGCATAGCAGCACGCAGGGTTGTCCCGGTTTCCACCAACCACTATAAAATGTGCCCTTGTCCGCGATTACATAGCCAACGTGGTCTTATTATAGCCCGATCATTATCTAAAAACCACATAGAAACATTAAAGCATCCAGCATATGATTTCAAGATTGTGTGAGGGCATACGCAACAGGGATGGTCGTACAGTGGAATGCTGATGGAAACCAGCGGACGAGCGCTGGGCAGAGATGTTCGCGCATTTCAGAAGCAGGGAGATTCCGTGCAAAAATCGATGTCTAATTTGTCAGTTTGCCGTGTGTCTGCCTGGCATAAATGCTTCCGTTGAGCTGATCTTTCCATAATGAACAATACTTGGACTGACGAGAGGAACCGCATGACCATTCCCACCTTAAAGGCGTTGCTTGTTACAGGGGCCAATTTTGACACCTGTCCGCAATTCCACAGCAGCAGGCTGTCAGCAAACATCAATTTTGGAGCAAATTCACTCCTCAAACAAATATGTGTAGTAGGGCTGCTCGATTTTGGAAAAAATGAGAATCACGATTTTTTTGGTCAAGATTGAAATCACGATTCTTCAAACGATTCCTTTTGAGTTTGAAAATAAAATGCATTTATTCGGCATTTTGGCAAAAAAAACTCACTGTAACAGAGTTTTCAAAATTCTTAAACTACACAAAATGTTCAAATAAAAAAATAGAAAATTTTCAAATTGAAAATAATGTACAAATAAATATGTATCCAGCTGTTCTGTAATTTCTATAAAACTTTCAATGAATAAAATAAATATACTAGAAAACCAAATAAGACAGAACAACTTAAATAAACTTAAATTTACTTTCTCGTGTTTAGTGCACTGACACATTTTTAATCTAACGTTTTTTGTAAACGACACTCAACAAATTGCATTCTGTAAATTGATCCAGTAATGGATTAAGGCTGGAAGGACTGGCCTGGCTCATCATACTCAGAACTCACTGAAATGAACTTGTCTTGAACTTCAGAATCAAAAAAAATATATATATCATTTTTTTTTTTTTTTCAAAAGAATCGTTCCAACTCGATTTTATTAATTTGGAGATTGTTTGACCCAAGAATCGAAATTGTGATCAAAATTTGATTAATTTCACAGCCCTAATGTGTAGGCTAATTTGAAGAGCGTTTGTCTCTGTGCTCTATGAGGTTGACGTCTCTCACGCACACACACACACACACACACACACACACACACACACACACACACACACACTACTATGCTTTGTTCACAATTTTCTGAAGCTTCAGGCTAATTCATAAAAATATAGATAGTCCCACACAACACAAAAACATTTATGATTTTTTTCCCCATTAGCTTTGTTGTGAGCAGTAGTCCTATAGGACAGTGGTCATGATTTGCCTCAATATGAGAATAACACCCATAGGACAAATAGCAATGGTGGGTGGAATGCCATAAAGTAGGTCTGTATGCAGTGAAGCTTGGCTATGAATCTGAATCACATTTTTAGAATGATTAGAATAAATGTTAAGAGTTTTTTATTTGATTTGATGTATATTCTTCCCATGTTATTTATTATTCTACAAAACTGGATGATTAGGCCTGCAGAAGAAAAATAATTGGTTTGATATTTATCCGTTTTTTACTGCCATTCAAAATGTGTTTTCCTTTACCTTTACAAACGTATATTTTTAGTAGAATAAAATATATTTGTGAATGTTTTGCAGTGTAGTTAATTAATGATATTATATTCTGTTCAAACCATTAACGGATCTGTAAAGTTTCTGATATGTCCCCCCCTCAAGTACCTAAACAGTAAAATATATTTTGCTGAGCAGTTTAAATACATGACACACTGAAACAAATGCTAAAAACATGTTTGATACGTTTCCGAGTGCATAGCTACTTACCTTCCAGGCCCTTAATGGGGGTCCAAGCGGAAGTCTCAGGTCAATGCTTCTGACCTTGGTCCCGGTGTCCTTCCCCCACCTTGCCCGGGTTCTGCCCCCCCCCTCCCCCCTGTATCTCATAAGCGAGCGTGATTATTCGTTCACCATTCATTCCCGTGACAGAACATCCCCTGCCCCGCTGGATACAACGGCGAGGGAACACAAGGGAAAATCAATAGCGTTTATAGACTGGGCCGTGCTGATGAAATGGAGATTGGGGCCAATCTAGCAGCCAATAGGTCTGGCTGGGGCTGGCCCCCTCACGCTCCACTACACTGGGCGGCACCTAGAATCTTCTATCGCTGGGGGTGGGGGGGCACTGGGAGAGAGCAACTGAGGTGGAAGTAAGAGGAGATGTGATGGTTCTCTCTGCCAGAGAATCGAACTGGCGGGAGATGACAGCGTGGGCCGGCTCTGACGGAGAGGAGGATGTTCTATCGCACTGACAGGCGGGCTGGTGGCCAACACACACACACACACACACACACACACACACACACACACCTATACAGACACGCGCACACACACACACACACAGTAAATCCACAAATGTTTTCCAAACATATTGTTATAGCAGCTAGCCTTTAAATGTGTAGCTTACAGCAAGCCGAGCTCGGACTGTGTGATTCAAAAAGATAAAGTAAAAAGTAAAAACACAACACAACAAATAGAATAGAATAGAATATGGCCATGAATGTTTTCACAGGCCAGTGAGGTTCAGACCTTGGTAACTGAATGTGGCATTTTTGTATATTTGGAATTCAAAACACCAAATGAATCTGAAGTTTCCAGGTTTGATAATAACAGTGAAAAACAGCACTAGAATAGAATAAAGAGTTGTGTCTAACCGGCATGCTGGAATAACAACAGCACCTTGACAGAAAATATAAAACATGAGACGCAAACCATGAGAAAAAGGGTTGATGAAAACAATGTACAATCAGCTGAGTGCAAAACCACCCTTAACTGACCCCCCCCCCCCTCCTCCTCCCCGGTGTTGGTATGGTCCATCATTCCTCTTCAGGTGGTTAAGTGGTTCATTCACTCCACTCTCTCCCCTTCTCCACCAACATGGAATGGCTCCGTTCCGGTTAGCGCTCCTAATTTGGGACCGTTCGGATCATTCCGACCAAACATAATTGGTTTGGAACCCAGAAAGTTAGTTTCAAGCCGGAACCCGGATATAGAAGGTTTTCCTTGACCTGACCAGAGGAAGGAAAGAGCATGCTACTGTTTAGTCCTGGTATGCATTGTGCAACGCCCTCTGATGATGACGCCTCCCTGATCACAATGGTTCTGCTCAGATCTGGTGGGAACCCGGGCTTGTTACCAGTTAACGAACCAGAGTTAATTTGATATGAAAGGGTTGAGAGAGGATTGAGAGAGGATCTTTGACCAAGAATCAACCAAGCACATCCCACAAAGAACAATGCACGATGTATCTTATCCACACCGTTCACCATTTTGTTTTCATCCTGCCCCTTCACAGCTGTCTCTTCACTGCATATGTCAGTCCTGTATGTTGATGATTGCTTATCATGTATGACCCTGCCATTGTTTGAGTATTTAAATTTGATGTTTGGCCGCATCCCGCACACTCGTTTTCGATTGGTTCTGCTCTGCAAGCAAATGGTGATTGAGCAGCACGGTGCCGCCTTCGACGTCGACTGAATGCTGTATACATCGCTCGTCATCAACGTGTCCCCATCTCGAGTATCAGCGTTTCATACATTCATGTATGAAACGTGCAAAAATATTCATGGGATGTGTGATGTGCCTCCCCCTCCCTCATCAGCACCGCCGTGCTGACCTCACCTCTGCACCTTGTTTACCCTCTTGGACCCGTGCGTCCACAATAATTACTGGATGTCGCACCTGAATCCCACGTGGGTCTAAAGTGTTTACACTCCGCGGAGGAGAAGAGGCGACGCCTCTTCAGGAAAAAACACTCCAGAGGAACGAAGGAGGATATTTCCAAAGGCATTGCGTGGAACCTGAAGCCACTCTTCTGCTACCCCTCATTCCCTGTCTTGGATGTGAAGCAATCTACGCAAGAAAGTTGACAGGGTTGGCATGTGGCGAACACGAGGCCGCACCAGTGTTGCTACCTAAGTAGTCGCACAATTTGCAGAACTTCGGGACAAATTGCTTTGCGTCCGCACCACGAGGGTCGTAATTATGCCATTCTGTCCCTGGTGCCACCGGCGGCACCGGGGCTGCGGCGGCGATAAATCTGAATTTAGTCAGCGCATTAGCTCTCGTATTCTCTTTGGCATCCATGGCTCCACACACACACACACACACACACACATGCACTCACACACACACAAATGCTCACACACACAAACACACACACACACACACACACACACACACAGACTCACCTTCACAAACACACACTAACACACACACACCCACACACACACACACACACACACGAACGTGCACACACACACGCACGTACACGCACGCGTGGACATTCCAACAAATACACCTACAGTACACAGCGGTAGTGGATGTTTAATATTGATGGTCTGTAACAATACTTCAGTCATTATGAATATTTATTGTGATTTACTCTCTCCCCTACCCTTGAGACCCGCAATGCAAGCACCTGCTCGTATCCGGAGAATCGCTCACTGCATCCTCCTTTGGTTTCAGAGTGTTTCATTTCTTATTTATTGCCATCAATGTTTAGTTCTAGTCTTCAGTTCTTCTATCATTAGCTTAGTAATGATTTTCAGGTGTCGCACCGTTAAACGTTTCTGCCCCCCCCCCCCCTCTCTCTCTCTCTCTCTCTCTCTCTCTCTCTCTCTCTCTCTCTCTCTCTCTCTATGTGTCTATTTATCTTTCTATCTTTCCGTCTATCTCTATCTCTACTTTATTTATATAGATCCCTCCACTTTATTTCTATATATCACTCTGTGCATCTGTGTGTGTATCAGGAATGTACGTATATGCTTTCCCTGAGACCTACTGACTGAGGCTCTAGGAATGGACACACACGCCGGGCTGTGTGTGTGTGTGTGTGTGTGTGTGTGTGTGTGTGTTTGTTTGTGTGTGTGCGTGTGTGCGCGCGCGCGCGCGTGTGCGTGCGTGCGTGCTAACATGTATGTTTGCATGTACGTGTGTGTGTGTGTGTGTGTTTGTATGTCTGGGTGTCTGCACGTTTGTGCATGCACTGTGCATGTGCTTACATGTGTGTCTGTGCCTCCGGGTGTATGCACGTATGTCTGGGTGTGTGTGTGTGTGTGCATGTGTGTGCATGCACGGTGTGTGTGTGTGTGTGTGTGGTCACGCCGCCACCCATCAACTGGTTTATACGGCAGTGATATAAAAGCAGCTTATTGTGCCTTCAGCCCGCCGCGTGTTTTATGAGCGTGGTGCAGATGCTGCGTGTTTTGGAGGCGGGCGGCCGCCATGATGATGATGATGATGATGGTGGTGATGATGATGATGATGATAACGGATGCCTCACGGCGCGACGGAATGAATTAGCTTGCGGAGGATGTGGCAAGCGGCAGGGCTGTGCCTTCCCGGGCTTTACAGGGGAAGCAGTCACAACGGTTGTTGTGTTGGTAATTCATTATCGTAATAAAGAGTGCAAGGTCTGATTCCCTTCTGCCAAGGGCCACGGTGCCGAGCCACTGTTGTCAATAATGGGCCCTTTTGTTGGTGGCCCCGTAATGGGAGGAGGATGCTGTGGAAACTGGTGCAGTGGGTGGGGTGACAGAAGGTCGGTCTGGGTGTGTGTGTGTGTTTGTGGGTGTTTGGGTGGAAATGTGTGTGTGTGTGTGTGTGTGTGTGTGTGTGTGTGTGTGTGTGTGTGTCTGCATGCGTGCGTGTGTGTTTGTCTGTCTGTGTGTGTGCGTGTGTGTGCGGTTGGCGTGCGTGCGTGCGTCAGGGCCAACACACTGTTTATTTATTTGTTTGGAGTCCACTGCGCCCCATGTCATGAATCTGATATTCCGTAAGACAACCCAAAGTTATCCTAATGCAGCTTGTGTGACAGTTATCCTAAACACAGTCATTGCCATTAAAAGTGCACCACAGAAAACATTTGTATCCCTCCTGTATCGATCCTGTCCCCCTGTGTCGTGTTTGATGTTTCCTACGTGTAAACACTCGGCTAAAGTTGTCATTACCCTCCAAAGTGAATTGGATCTCCTAGTTTAGTTTAAGGCTGCTACTCAGACATCCATTAATCTTAATTGGGCTGCACTTTCAAAAAGGATTTTCTGAAAAGGTATTGGTGTTTTTTTTACTTGACTCTCGCTCTCGCTCTCTCGCTCTCTCGCTCTTGCGCTCTTGAATTTCTCTTTTTTTTTCTCTTCTCTGACGGGCCACAGGCTAATAGAGACCTTGTGTGACAGACGACAGGCTGCTCGCACTCCCACCTGCTCCGTAATGGTTCAGGGAGACGAAGCTGAAGAGTATTGTTAGGTTCCAAATGTCACGTAAAACATCCAGATATGAAGACACAGCCGACGGCCTCCTCACTGCACTGACACACCTGGGTGGGTGAAATAAAACAAATCCCAACTGCCGCAAAGCCCAGGATCCTAAGCTATGGACGATTATATTAATGTACGCACTTATTGTATATTGTACAACCTTGCACTTAAAAATCGTACTTTGCATTGTGTAGCATCTTAACCTAGCGATCTTTGTTGTATACAGGGAATGGGTTAACTCAGTGATTGTTAGTGCTTGGCACTTGGTTCTATGAACATCCTAACTGTACCGCCATATATTGTTGATTCTCTTTCTTCGGACAAATGTACTTATTGTAAGTCGCTTTGGATAAAAGCGTCTGCAAATGCCCCCAATATAAATGTAAATGTAAATGATAAGGCAAAAGATACAATGCCCTTTCTGATTCTGCCGAATCCACACAGAAGTACACCTTGGCCCCTGTAGTTTTGTCGTGGAAGTCAGAGGCTTCTAATATGGCCCAGTCACGGCTCAGGTGCCCTGAGACAAAGACACAGCCAGGACCCCTTCATCTGGCCACCGCTGGTTCCCCGGTTCCGCTGAGAGCAGCAACCCAGGCGTGTCATGACCCCGGTAGTGAGACATGGATCCTAGTGGAGATTGATCTGTGGGCTCACACTGAGGGACTCGGGACGCACGGCGTTACGAGGAGAGAGAGCACGAGGTTAGATAACCAGAACCGCGAAACGTCAGCGTAATGGTAACTTTATCATTACAGCTGCAGCACACTGCGGTATGGCCCTATGCCGGTTTGCTCACAAACATGCATGCGTGCATGTGTGTTTGTCTGTCTGTGTGTGTGCGTGTGTTTTTTTGGGCAAAAACGTGCTTCAGTGTGTGTGTGTGTGTGTGTGTGTATGGGTGTATGTGTGTGTGTGTGTGTGTGTGTGTGTGTGTGTGTGTGTATGAGAGTGAGTGAGTGTGTGTGTATGTGCAGAGACGTGTGGGTATGTATGTGTTTGTGGATGCATGTACTATATGTGTATGTGCACACACATGTGGGTGTGTGCGCAAATACGTAATTGAGTGTGTGTGTGTGTGTGCGTGTGTGTGTGTGTGTGTGTGTGTGTGTGTTTGCATGTGCGTGTGTGCGTGTCTGTGTGTGCATGCCGTGTTTGGACTGGTGATCAGGTCTATTTTGACAGCAGCTGGCCTGACAGCCTGTAATTGGTTTCCTCTTCCATGAATTCCCTTTCTCAAAGTCCTGGCAAAATAAAAAAAAAAATGCAATTTTTGGATCCCATCCATTTAAATTCCTGGTGGCTTCAGAGAGAAGAGCTTGGGAATCGTCCTCCTCCTGCTCTGCCTGTGAGGTGCTGAGGTCGATCCCCTGCTCATGGGCCACTGCCTCACTGTCGGCAGTTCAAAGAGAGGAATACCTAGCACAGAGAGCTGCCAGGCAGATCAATATGAACAGAATGATCATCATAATAGCACTTTACAACACAGGATCACACATTCAAGAGATAACAAATGTATAAATAATTTTGGTTTATTGATTGATTAAGATTTGATGTATGGTTATTATATATATTATTTTGCTCTGTAATGATCTGTAATGGTTATCCCTCTTAATTGCTGATTGGTTCGGCTGCAGCCATTCAAAAGTTTGGTTAGATTTTTTAAAAATCAATCCGGTCTACCCCCCTGCATCCAAACAGATTCTGTTGCAGCAACATGCATGCTCTTCAGGCCTCTCTTCAGACCTTGCAGAGAAACAGACACACAGAGCCTTCTGCTGGAAGGAAAGCCATCATGTTGTAATTAAACCAGTCCCATGGAAATGTTTCCTCTGCAGTTATTGCCTGAGGATCAGGTGTCAGTGAAAGCTCTCTCTGCTCTGCCCTGGTAATAGCTAGTGCCCTGCCTCTGTGATGCCGCTCTTAAACTGTTTATTTCTGGGCTCACACTGACTGTATTTTGACTACGACACCACTGCAGTCTGCCACTCAAATCCTGACACAGTTTATGCCGTGGGATATGTTTTCTGTTTTCAGTTGGTGCTCATTTTCTGCTCCAATATGTCACACTCGGTCAGTGTAGGATTCCATCCAGTCAGAAGATAGCACAGTCGTACATTTCTAGATGTAGCAATTGTATACCTCAGCTTTCGTGCTTCTGTTTATTTGTGTCTTGGCAGAAAATGTGACACATAATGAGATATACCGTTTCCCATAGTCCTGTTTCTGTATTGTGGATTATATCTGTTATGTATGCAATGGATAGTCAACAGTATGCATCGTTATTCCCAAACCTTAGGGGGCGCTCTCCGGCACCTCTTCAGTGTAACTAGTAACATTGTTCTGGTGCTAGTGAATCAGAGTTAAAATGGATATCAACGTCTCAACATGCGTTCTTGTGTCATTCCGTTACTAACAAGTTATCCTTATATTATATAACGTCCATAATATAAATTGGCGATGAGCAATATCGACACAAAATTGTGAACAATCGATTCAGAGCGATCCCGTTATCGATCCACTCTGAGATCATATCACCATCCCCATCGGCCATCAAGCCCAGGCCCATGGTCAAGAGGAAGGCAGACTTTGGGGACGGCGTGCGTGGAAGTGGAAGGATCAAGGTGTGGTGAATTGAGTACAACACGAACCGGAACACGACACTATCTGTCGGAGCTCGCCTGCCTCACGGTCTGACATCACGAGTCACAATCTATTAGCAGCCCTGCAGGATCGGCATCTTCCTGTGATTCTCGGCCAACAAAAGGCAGTGTAGTGGTTTTGAAGTTGAAAGTCTTTGGCAAACTGTTTGCAAAGTGACTGGGCTGTCGCTACCATGGTGATTGGTTGGCAAGGGGGTGGCGGGGGCGGGGGAAGCGCGCGGGGGGGGGGGGGGCAGTGAGACGTGAATGATGAGAAGGGGGAGACGAAGACAGAAGTGTGGGGTGGATCAGACTGATACCTATCGCCTGTCTCACTCTGCCTCTGCTCTCTCCCTCTGCCTCTGTGTCTCTCTGACGCGGCCGGGCTGCGGCGGCGTGCGGAGGGAGCATTAGCCCTCTGGCGGCGCGTGGCTGCTGTCAGCGCCTCGATAGCTGTCACGCTAACACCCCCAGTGCTATCATCAGAGCACTTATGGGGCCGTCACTCACCTGCGGGAGAGGGGGAGGGGGCAGGGCCACGTCAAGGGGAAAGAGAGTGTGCCAAGAGCGAGATATGTAGAACTTGGGGACAAACAGACCCACACAAGGAAGGGGCGGAGCTTGTTGGGTGTGTGTGTGTGTGTGTGTGGGGGGGGGGGGTGGGGTCATGGGGGTTGTAACTGACTGATGTAGGGAGGGGTCAGTAATGGGGTCATATGAGGGGCTTTTGATGTCTTCCATCACCCCCCCCCCCCCAGACACGCACACACACACACACACTCACTCATTCTCTTTCACACACACACAGTGGAGCGATCATCCTTCATGTAAATGTGTGTGGGGCTTGTAAACATCTATAATCCTTCTACGTCTGTAAACCTCTACACACTGTGAACAAACAAGCATGCATGGTGCTGCTGGACAGGAGTGAAATGGACTCTTTATTGCGTATTGCGTATCTTAATCCAGTTAGCGTCACACAGTCCCCTTCCAAGAGGACAAACCGTGAACAAATGCTACACAGTGTTAGAGGTCTTTTGTCTAGTGGACAGGACTCACCAAATCACATTCTGGTCATGGACTTCAATGGTGTGACAACAGCACATTGCAATACCGGCTTCTTATTATTGGACTTTGGTGCTTCGACCGAGGAAAAGCAGTCTGGGCCGCGGCACGGTGTGAGGACATGTTGGGATTTCGTGTTTTGTTTCTCCATCTCGTCTCAGATGAGAGGGCCGTGATCGCCGTACCAAAGCAGAGTATCTGGAGTCTTGATGAGGGGCTTGCAGGGGGTTCTGCGTGTGCATGTTGACACAGACGACACCTCACACAGACACACACACAGCACTCTCTTAGGCTAAGTGTTACCGCCCACACGACTGTATTATGGTCCCCATCTTACAGCCCGGTCGGGTCACCTTCCCTTCCCTTGTTCCCTTGCAAGTGGCAAACACTCTAAAGATAACAATCTTTCTATAAGGGTATAGTATATACTGTTGGTGGAAAAAAAAAACACATCCACGTGCACTAAAGCTCCATTTGATAGACTAGGTCTGTAACACAGGAAGGACATTAAGTACTACAATCACTGCTATGGTGGCTGCTGCACCAAAGCTGTGTGTGTGTGTGTGTGTGTGTGTGTGTGTGTGCGTGTGTGCAAGTATGTGTGTGTGTGTGTCTATGAGCAAGTGTGTGTGTGTGTGCGTGTGTGCGTGTGTGTATATTTGTTAATATTTGCTGTCCTATTTTCTGAATCTAAAAACACAGCATCGTGTGAATAAAAATCACAAATGTGTTGGCGTGTTTTGGTTGATCTAATCAACACCTCGGGTGGGGAGTTATGGTTTTAGAAGGTTGCCATATGACGTGCTCCTATAAATGACAATCCCGGAAACATCCAGGAAACATTGCTGATGGATAATGTTGTGCAGCTGTTTTTGTTCCGGGGTGTATTTTCAGAATATATGCAAATGTGTGAAGACACTCTCAGACACAAACTCACATAAGCACACACACCCATGCACATGCACACACAGCAGACACACACGCACACAGCACACAAACCCAGGCGGATCATAAATTACATCAAAAGTCTGACAGAAAACGAAATGAAAGACATTAAAAACGGCTTTGTGTTTTTCCCACACAGGCGACAGACGGAGACATTGGTACGTTTGGAACAGTGCATTACTTCTTCAACGAAGAACCAGACCAGTAAGAAACAAACACCTCAACACACACACACACACATACAGACACACACACACACGCACACACACTCACACACATACATGTGTGTACAAGTGTGTAGCGTCCTTATGAACAATATATCATAAAAACAAAGTGACAGTGGAAGTTGTGATGCACAGAAACTCTTTGTTTCCTCTTCTTGCTGTTGTTGTTCTTTCTGTTACAAAACTGCATCCCGGCCTGTGAAAAGAAACCATTCTCTCTCTCTTTCCTCTAAATTGTAGCACTTAGCAGTTTATTCATTTGATGAATGCACTTTCTGGGTTAAATCTTCACTGTTGAAGGCATCAACAGCACATCAACAGCGTCGAAAAGCGTTGAAAAATGTAATGTAATATTGTGGGCATGGAATAGTGTCCTAGCTGGGGTTCGACTTCTAACCCATACCCAACAGGACTGGGTTATATATTTCTGCCCCCATCAGTGTTAAGTATCCATCTATGAGCCACTATGGAACTTAATGGCCAAATCTATGGGCAAAACTCATCAATATTCGGTCCTTTATAACTTATTAATTTAATAGAACTGTCACCCACAATCTCACAAAATACATCATATGAAGATGAACTAGCCGCTGTTAACTGAGCTGATCGAATAAAAGATTCATCGCTCAACCCGGCATTACAAGCCAACGCTACAAACCGACTCTACAAGCAAACGCTACATACTGCCCTTAGTATGGTTAGTCGATTAGTAGCGTCGCTACTCACCGTAGCTTCACTACTAAGTCGGTTAGTAGCTACTAACCGACTTAGTAGTGAAGCTACTACAACCCAAAGCTACAAACCAACGCTACAAACCGACGCTACAACCCAAAGCTACAAACCGACAATACAAGCCGACATTACAAACCGACAATACAAACCAACGCTACAACCCAAAGCTACAAACCGACGCTACAAACCGACGATACAAACCAACGCTACAAAGCGACGATACAAACCGACGATACAAACCGACGATACAAACCGGCAATACAATCCGCCGCCTCAGATCTCGGTTCTCCTCCCTCGCCCCCGCAGGTTCTCCCTGGACTCGCGGACGGGCTGGGTGGGCCTGCGGGCCGGCCTGGACTACGAGCTGATGCGGCGCTTCACGGTGACGGTGCTGGCCCGGGACGGCGGCGGCGAGGAGACCACGGGCCGGCTGCGCATCAACGTGCTGGACGTCAACGACAACGCACCGCTCTTCCAGAAGGAGGCGTACCTAGGCATGCTGCGGGAGAACGAGCAGGGCCCGCAGTACGTGGCCCGCGTCAGGGTGAGTGGATCGAGCAGACCCCCTTTTCTCCTGCACAGTGTTTCCGTGTTTCCATGAATCTATATTAGGTTATGAATTATCGCTTTAGAAAAGGCAAATGATTCCTCAAAATATATTTTTTACCGCTTGCTTGAGTTGCTATTTTGCCTTTTCCTGAGAACAGTTAATGCGATAAATGGGAGATGGAAATACTTTGGCCGAATAAGTTCTAAGGTAGCGAACATCTAATTTACATGCCCGATAAGCTGGGTCTTCCCGGATGTTCCTGTAACCTTCCAGTGACCCCTATAGATGGGGTATCTATGCTTAAGGTCTATATCTAAATTTGATCAGGTTACTTGAGATTCTAGGTTCACATTCGATTGGTAAGGAGTTTGGTTTGTAGCCTAATACACATAGGATTAATGAGACCTCCAACCCACACAACAACACAAGACCACGACTTGAGAGAATAACATATGTATTTAAAAAAAAATACTTTCAGGGAAATAAATTGTATTCGTTCTAACAGTGTTCACCTTTACAATATAACTTAACTGTTTAGTCAGTTTTTGTTTGTCTTGGGCCCAAGAACTAAAAGAAAAAACTGGAGAAAACCTGAGTGCTCAGAATAAAAAAGTAACAAAATAAAATAATCTGGTTTGGTTCCTTAATGTCGTTCCTACCACCGCCTGGATTTGAGCACAATGTCCATGTAACCGATGTCCGACGGGAGACGATGGCATCCAGGAATAGCGATGGTGGTGGAAGCAGAACAGTCCAGTTGTCCCTCGTAAAAAAAACAAAAAAAAAGCCTGCACAAAAGTGTGCAGCGCAGTTATTAACGGTCTGAATGCTTTTGTTCCACTGTCCATTGCATTGAATTAAATAATAATCTTTAACTTATTTCGCTAAACATGTAAATTTGTTTAACCATGTACTAACATACTGCCATGGCCATTAACAAGCACAAACCGCCGCTGCACGTGCAAATAAACCTAGCTTCAAGGCAGCAATACACACATTTATTTCCACTGCTAAAAGGCTTAACAGTTACACCATTGGACGTATTCAGTTTACGTTACATATACACTATATCCTGACTGGTTTTTGAGTTCCACACACATATCTCAGGCAATCCAACAAATAATTACCGCAGGGCTGCCAACTTTTGGGTTTTGGCCGGAGTGAGATTCTGTAGAATCTTGTAATGCATACCTTATAGCATGGTCTGCGGGTGTAAATGTTGACTGGGGGGCGGGGGGCGATCAGGATTGTTGACGGGGGGGGGGGGGGTCGGGATTGTTGACCGGGAGGGTGGGGGGCGATCGGGATTGTTGACGGGGGGGGGATCGGGATTGTTGACCGGGGGGGTGGGGGGCGATCGGGATTGTTGACAGGGGGGGGATCGGGATTGTTGACCGGGGGGGTGGGGGGCGATCGGGATTGTTGCATCAACACTAAATCTAACAATAATGATCAAAATAAAACACAGGGAATACTAAGGCCAGCAAAATTGTCACGGCGGGATCTACGCAGGTCCCCCCCGCCCTGGCTCCGGTCCTCTGTGTGTCTGCGCACGCGTGTGGTGCTGTTACGGTTGCCTAGCGACAGACACCACACACTGGCGCTGCTAACAAAACCTGCGCCTTTTAAAAATCCACTACACCCGATACTCCACCACGTCCTCAAAAGCGGAAATGCTTGCAGAAGTACAGACGTGAGTGGGAAGAGGCACATCCTTGGCTGGACAGCGTCAGTGTCCAGCCAAGAGATGTTTACAAGGCAAATTGTGAAATATGTCGGCGAGTGTTTTCAGTGGCGCACGGTGGGCTGTCTGACATCAGACAGCATGCAACAGGAGAGCAACACTGCAGACACGAAAGATCACAGAAGACCCAAGCGTCAGTGTCACAGTTCTTCATACCCCAATCATCTCCTGAGACTGATACGGTATGGGACATTATGTTGTGATTGATTTCCTATCTGGTTGTGCTTTTGCCAGAAGATGTCAGTGCATGGGCAGAGCCTATTTTAGTAAACTGTTGTAAATTTTTGAGGAATGCAGTGTTCAGTGATCATTACATAAATTATATTATTAGTGTGGTTGAACTGTTTGGATGACCTGACTTCCTTTCAAGTCAAAAGACAGGCAGCAGACAAATACTGTTCAATTTGAGAGGATGACCACCAAGCTCAACCTCATCCATAAAGTCAACATGGATGAACTTTATGATGAATGCTCCACAGCAAAACCCATTCTGAAGAGGCTCAAAGAAGATGCTGAAAATGAATGGAAGTCCAAAGGTGTGGCTGCCAGGTGGGTGGCTCTCTTTCAAGTAGCTGACCTGCCTAACATGCTGTCTATCACCAGCCACATCCTGAGCATCCCAGCATCCACTGGATATGTGGAAAGGATCTTCTCCAGAATGGCCAACAAATGGAGTGACTGCAGGAACAGGTGCTCCACAGAGCTCATGAGAAGTGAGCTCCTGATCACTCTCAACTTTGAGCAGTCCTGTTCAGAGTTTTACAACAGCACTTTGAAAGACAAAGAGTTACTCAGTGCTGCAAGGAGTAACAAGAAGTACACTTGGAAAAAGAAGTAACAGTTTTGAGGGAAGGAGTAATGTTGAGGGAAGGAGTAATGTTTTGCACTCTTTTTTTAGATAAGTTTATAAGTGTTTTTGTTGTTTTTTTGTACTGTTTTTTTTTTCTTTAAGTAAAAATGTTTAAAGAGTCCCTATAGTTATCCACTTAAAAAGTTACATGAAGTTCTCAGTTTATTTAGTTTATATTTTAAAAGTTCATTGTTCACACGCCACACAAAGAGATTTCATTCAAGATTTTATTTACTGCACTTTATAAGAGAATGTGTTCATTGGTAATAAAGCATTTCAAGCTTTAAGTATGACTAATTGCTTTCTTGATCACCCCTTTACTAAAAACACCAGCACAAAATAAAACATACCACTGCTGCGGGCGCCCCGCCCCACAGGAGTCGGGCCCGTGGTGGGCGTCCCTTATTTTCATTTCTGAAAGGTGGCAACCCTAGCTGCGTGTCATCAGCTCTCTCTCGCATGCGTTTGTGATGCATTCAAGGGGCATCGTAAACCACACTACTTAAATAAAATAACTAAAATCACTTACATTCCCATACCGCTCCATAACACGACCGATCAGCTGGGTCTTCCCGGATGTTCCCATACCGCTCCATAACATGGCTGCTATGGAACAGGTGGAGGGGAGGGGGTTGAGGTTAAAGGTCAGCGATTGTGATTAAGTCAGCATATCTTAATATATTCATGCTGGGATTTTTCTGATGCTCCGTATTTTACTCCACCCTCGTTAGCTCGTAGCGCTAGGCCCAGAGAAACACAGACCCACACTAGCACACATACACACTCACATGCACACAAACACACGCCGACCACCCGACATGAATTAATGCATGGATGTACACACACACACAAACACACACACACACACACACACACACACACACACACACACAGGGCTGTAGTGGTGGCTAAACGCACGTAAACGCCGTTTACCCACCTCTGGAATTTTGGAAATAGCGTTTACGCACCTCTGAGTGGCGTTTACGCACCTGTAAATTATTATTATATATATTTATAAAACGGGTGGCTTAAATCAAGCGATCTGATTGGTTCCCAACTGTTGTATATTGAACGTATACACACAGCTATGACGCCCATTCAGTTTACAGAGTTCAGTATCACTCCGCGCCTAACTTGAACTGTTGTTTATTTATATATAAAAGCAATAGCATTTATTGCTGCATAGCAGTTCACTGAAGCCTAAAAACATGTTGATTGCTGGAGAGGGTGGAAATGTTGTAAAGCAATAGGCACACGGTGAGTGAACTCGATAGAAGGCTAAATTGCCGGCAAACCAAGCTACCGTCTCTAGCCTAGCCTTCTCTCTGAAGGACGCTACAGTGTGTTGCATAGCAACCGCCGTACACTTTGCAGGCAGCCAGGAGGGACTACTTTTTCGTATTCGTTAAAAAAAATGCTTTTCCGACTTTGTCGCTTTCTCAAAATTGAGAGTGTCTATGACTTTCATTTCACCATACTTACGTAACCGTTTTATAAAAGCAATAGATCACTTCAGTCAGTGGTATACGGTCATTATACCACAGTTAAGGGGGTCGTTAAGGGGGTCGTTGTCCGTCCCTCTGCTGCGCGTCGGGACGGACAACGCCCCTTAACTGTGGTATAATGACCGTATACCACAGCCTGTCGTGATCTATTGCTTAAATATATATTATATCTTTACGTCTTCCTTAATACATTTGGTGTCATTTTTAAAGTGGCAACATTTCATGTGTTGTAACTACACAAGCACAAGCAATTTATCTATAATTTTTGCGCTGCATTATGGTGCGTGTCTGTGTGACCAATCACTGCCTGTGGCGCCGGCTATCAGGAAGCGGCAGGTTGTCTCTATTGATCAATGGCTTGGGAAACGTTTATGCGGTTTGCGATATATATATAAAATGGATATTCTGCGATTTCTGAAGCGTCTCCGCAGCGTTTCCCCTCCCAAAGATGCCAACACAAGGCCCCGATTACAAAGTAAGTCCAAAGAGCAATATTCTGTTTATTTTAAGGTTGTTTTGGTTCCTATAAGATTGCGTTATGTTTATTGTGTTGCTTTACAGCATAGAACAAAGCTTATTTTTCTCTTACAATGCAATCTCGGATTTAAAGTCACAACGAACAGGTGTGGCTGATGTTGGTGCATGTCATCACTTTGTAGGAAAATAAAGAACACGCCTACTCTGGCAGAAAGTTCTCAGAAAGCTCCCCTTCTTAAGATGATTCTCTAATAACAGAAACGTGTGTGAATGTGGACCTGACCTAGAGAGGTACCATTTATTTTTTTGTTTTGTTTTTCTAAACAGACCCTGCTCTGACCATTTTGTTTTTTTTATGAGAACACAGTTGGTTGATCTTTTTTTTGTAGTTCTTCTGATATGTTTTGTGCTGTTTTATTTTGATTAAATAAACACTTAAACTACAGAAAAGATTTATTAATTCTGGAATCTTCTTCAACATTACTTTTAATAACAGAATTGGATATAGTGACTGTGAAGGCATGAGAGAGCACTCAGTGATGTAATTGGTACAGTCTAATGGCCACACATGTGAATTGGATAAAAACATTGGGTAAGAGACTGCAGGTAGTATCCCATTTCTTTTCACAAAATGAACATTAAACAACATTAAACAATAACCACAATATCATCATAACCATAACCAACAATTTTGACACTGATGTCACAGGTCCGGTATGGTACAAAATATATACGGCGCACGGTCTACCTTACTGCATCGTGGTCCATTTGATCACAGAATTCAGAGTTTACCCACCTCTGATTTTACCACTACAGTCCTGCACACACACACACACACACACGAAAACAATCCAACATAAAAAAACAATGAAGAGAGAGCTGCCCGCTATCAACCAGGGCCTCCCACCTGTGTCTGCGTCCCCCGTCCCGTCCCACTACCATCGTCCCCCTGTCCCAGCCCCCGACCCCAACCCCAACCACGACCACAACCCCCGACCCCAACCACGACCATGACCACGTGTGTGGAAGCTGGGGACAGGCGGGGTCCCGCCTGTCCCCAGGGGCCCCTCACCTCGTCAGGGGCCCCTCACCTCGGGCTGCCCTCGCTGTTTCCCCCCCGCCCCACTAAGCCTCACCTCGCGCGGCCGTCCCCTGGAGAGGCCGCTTAGCGCCGGACCGCGTGTCGGAGTGCAGCTCCAATTAAAATGGGCAAGACGGCGAGGGAAGAGGAGGAGGATGAAAGCCGGGCGAACTTGGAACACTTTGGTGGAGGACGACAAACAAGGGCTCCTGCTTACTCAACAGTTTGGAAGCGAATCAAAGAAGAGCAGGGAGAAGGATGGAAGGAGGACTGTGTGGCGTGTGTGTGTACGGAGTAGATATTCAAGAGAATATCGTCTCGCTGACAGCTGTCCAGTGTCCAATGATGCCAGTGAAGCCCCCCCCCACCCCCACGCAGGCTGGCCGTCATCTCCGCAGTGACTGCCAGCTCTCTCATGACGAAGGGAGAGGGTTGACGCCCGGGCGGTGTTGACGACGGTGTTGTTGTTGTGCTGGTCACCGTCGTCTTGGCGGATTAGCGCGGTAATGTGTGATTTGGGCTGTCCTATGTTTGCTTGGCTTGTCTCGGCTCCGCTGGTGTTCGTCCAATGTTGACGCCCACGCTGCTAATAGCCAGAATTAGCTTTAATCTGCGCAACAACATGTCGACGCTGAGTGAAGGCTTCCTGGCCGGGACGCCGGAACACACAGGGCCCCCGCCCGCGTGCTCAAACACACACACACACGCACCAAAGCACGCGCGAGATATGCACGCACACGCACTCACACACACACACACACACACACACACACACATTCAAAGACACACACACACACACATACACACACAGCCGCATGCGCGAGATACGCACACACGCACTCACGCACACACACACACTCACACATGGGCGCGCACACACACACACACATTCAAGGACGGATAAAGTAAAATAAATGGATGTGGATAAAGTGGATAAAGACATGTTAAAACAGACACACGGTCAGTCCCATGTGGTTCAAACAACACATTGGCGAAGGAACGCACAAACGCACAGCGCCACTGTCTCCCAGAGCATCTGTTCTGCCACGCCGTACGCCTGTCAGCCCCCTCTCAGCACTCTCCTCTCACGGCATGCTTGGCTGGTGTCACCGGGGATGTCAGCGAGGCATATGTTTTTAGAAGCACTCGTCTTCGTTTCATTTTTCTTTCAAAAAGTACCTCTAACCCAACCCCACTCACTTACCTCGCCTCCCTCCCTCCCTCCCTCCCTCCCTCCCCCCCCTCCCCCCTCCCCCTCTCCCCCCTCCCTCCCCAGGCTACGGACGAGGACTCGCCACCCAACAACCACCTCACCTACACCATCACCTCTGCCTCCGCCTTCCCTGAGCACTTTGACATTCTGATGCAGGAGGGCTATGCAGGTAAGGGTCGTCTCTGCTGGGCCCCCCCCCCCACCGGAACATTAGTCAGCCTTCTGACCCTGATCCCTGGCTCCTTCTAGCTGAGTTTCGAGGTGTCCCAGAGCAAGACGCCTCACCCTGACTGCTCCCGACGAGCTGGCTGTCGCCTTGCATGGTTGACACCGCCGTCTGTGTGTAAATGTGTGCATGAATGGTTGAATGTCAGGAAGTATTTGTAAAGCGCTTTGAGAGGCCACTGGTTAGAGGAGCACTATATAAATGCAGTTTGTTTACCATGGTCACCCCAGGGTGGCTGTACCTACAAACAACCTTAACTAGAGGCGTCCTGGTGGGTCTCGTATACAGGGGATATTATTAAGCACAACTTTACTAATGAATGCTGGCATGCAGATGCAACGTGGAGTTCTTTGTTCGTCTTTATGTTTTTAGGATTATTTATTTGGTGTATTTCTTAAGTGTGAGGATAGGATTCACGCCAGCTGTTGTTGTCGCTGACCTGGCGTTGATCCGGTTGTAACATGCGATGCGGAAACCCATTAGACCCCAACCACCTGCAGTTCAGATGGGATCCAGAAAGCATGCTAATGACGTGTGTTAAGGGGCTTTAGTGCTCGGGGCTCACACTGCAGCGACCGCGTATGTTTCTTCCTCTGTCTGTTTGTCTGCCTGTCTCTCTTTCTGCTCTCGCTCTTGCTCTCTCTCTCTCTCTCTCTCTCTCTCTCTCTCTCTCTCTCTCTCTCTCTCGTGCTCTCTCTCTCTCTCTCTCTCTCTCTCTCTCTCTCTCTCTCTCTCTCTCTCTCGCTCTCTCCCCCCCTCTCTCTCTATCCTCTCTCCCCCTCCCTCCCTCCCTCCCTCCCTCTCTCTCTGTGCCTCCCTCCCTCTCCCTCTCTCTATCTGCCTCCATCTTTCACTGTCTCTCCTCCCCGTCTCTGTCTGCCTACCTACCTGTCTGTCTGTCTGCCCCACCGGCCCGCCCCCCCCCCAGTGATCAGCGTGAACAGCCCCCTGGACTACGAGCAGGTCCCAGCGGGGCGGATCCACCTGACAGTGATGGCCCGGGATGGGGGCAGCCCGGCCCTCAACAGCAGCGTGGCCGTCACCCTGGAGCTGTTTGTGAGTACACACACCTCCTCCACCACTCTGTTAAAGGCGCTGTCAGGGATGTGCTCGGTTTGGCTAACTTCCCGTCCTTTTATTTCTGTCCGTGAGTCCCTCCTCCCCCCTCCTCCTCCACGTCACACGGCGTGAGAGAGAGAGAGAGAGAGAGAGAGACTAGATCTGTGTGTTAAAGGCATGGTCAGGGATGTGCTCGTTTTAGCAAACTTCCAGTCTGTTTAGGCCGTGACTGACTGAATGACGTGACTCTGGTCTCTACTTCCTGGAGGTTGTCTTGCGGTCTCTCTTTTCTAATCTTTCTTTTCCGCTCGCCCTGTCTGGTTGTGTAAGCCGTTCTTGGGAGCGCTGGAATCGGGAGCTTCCACCCGTTCCACCATTGTCAGGCAACACTGTTATCCTGCGGCCGTGAACACGCAGGGAGAGGAACCGCCTCCTTGGGGAGTTCTTTCTCCTGATTGGATAAAGTGGGAACGGGATGCCGGAATGCAGGGAGGAACTGCCTCTTTGTGGAGTTCTCTCTCCTGATTGGATGAAGTAGGAACGATACCAGAAATAAAACGTTGGTAAATTGCAGTGCTGAACGACTGGGTGTCGGTCAGTCAGTCATGGCTGTCGGAATATAGAGCTATTTAACACTTATTGGAACGGATAAATATTGCTTACAGCGCCTTTAAGCGAGGAGCGTATATAATGGCACCCAACCATTTGGTAATATATACGATATGCCCTTTTCTGAAGATGGTACTTTCACGGATGACCGCTCCATCTATATCCTCCAAAAGAGGCCAAGAGTGTGAAATATAGACGGTATACAATACACCCAACCCTGCGCTGGGCAGAGGAACTTTGGGCTGCGGCAGACATAGCGAGAGTGAAAGGGGATGAGGAAGTCATGGTGCGATGCAGACGCCTACAGCGAGAGATCGACACAGATCTACAGTCTCCCTCATTCTCTCTCTCTCTCTCTCTCTCTCTCTCTCTCTCTCTCTGTCACTCTCAATTCTCTCTCTCTCTCTCTCTCTCTCTCTCTCTCTCTCTCTCTCTCTCTCTCTTTCTCTCTCTCTCTCTCTAGCTCTCCATTCTCTGTTGTCCTCCCCCCCTGAATGTCGTGACTCACACCACAGGGGTTTATCAGTAGCTGGCAGTACTGCGAGCACACACACAGACACACACACACACGCACGCACACAGACACACACATACGTACATACATACATACCACCACACACAATGCTGTGCTCCCTGACTGCCACCCAGTCATGATAGATAGTGCAGCCAGTGACAGTTTTAGCATTTCTTACTGCTCGCACAGCAGGGGAGCTCTCCATAAATAGCAACACAATTGAATGGGGTTTGTATGAAATAGGCTAAATGAATAAAGAGGGCTTCATTTCATTTTTCCTTAACTTGATGTGGCAGTCAGTGTGACATCACATCCTGTTTCAGTGTGCAGTCACTCCTTTAAGTCACGCTACGGCTGCTGGCTGTTGTTTCAAATTAAAGACAGGGGAGATTAAATTTCCGCACGTGTTTCTCTTCTGGAACCCACTTTGATATATGGATGTGCGTGTTGCTGTTATTTGATATAGCCACGTGACACAAACACTCCCCAATTCCCTTGAGTAAGATGTGTTTTGCGGTGTATTGCAGTTTGGCTATAATTGTTACGCAGACACAACTTTTTCATGCCTCATTATGGAGTTTGTCGTGCCGGTTCTGGGACAATGCTGTAGGGGGGGCACTTCATCACGTCGTTATCTCTAAATAGGGGCCTTCTTCTTCATAGGGATAGGACACAGACCCTTATTTTGTGTGTAAAGTGTTCCAGTCCAAACCCGTCTCACCACTCACATGCTTCTGGAATTGTTGTTTTGTGCTTTTTGTCCTCTCTCAGGATGAAAATGACAACCCGCCTACATTCAGCCTGCCTTCCT
>NC_140277.1:3941676-3944176 GCF_964030765.1 Micromesistius poutassou | reverse complement strand
TTATGTTTATTGTAAACACTCCCTGAAACCCCAGACTGTGATGGTGTGTGCGGTAATGTTCCGTGTTCCAGGTGAACATCACCATCCTGGACATCAATGACAACGCCCCCAGCTGGAGCAACGAGCCGTACCACGCCAACGTGGTGGAGATGAGCCCCATGGACACGGACGTCCTGTCGGTGAGTTTCGCCCCACACTCGTCTGAGCTGCACGATAGCAGCTACATTTACATTTACATTTAGAGTTAGATTAAGTTTGCTCCTTTGCTCCAAAGCAACTTACATTTGAGGCTGAGAACAATGAAGCACACAAAGAACATGTAAGTAACCACAAAAAAAAGTATGATGAAAAATTGTACACAATCGCCATTGATTTACATTTATATTTTAGGGCATTAGCAGACGCTTTAATCCAAAGCGATTTACAATAAGGGGACATTTGTCAGAAGCAAGAGAAACAACAATATATCGCTGTTGGTACAGTAAGGATGTTCATAGAACCAAGTGCCAAGCACTAACAATTGTTAGGTTAACACAACAAAGATTTCTGAGACCAAATCCGGGGACATTTTGGGTTCAGCGCTGTAAAAACCTCAAAACATGTAGTGTTTTTGTCGTAGAAAACTAAAACGGGGGACACTACCCTTACCCTGGTGGACAGGATTGTTGGGGGGTATTGGCGGGGGGCTTGTGGTCAGACGGAATGTTGACTGGGGAGGGGGGTGCGGGTTTGGGGGGGGGGGGGGGGGGGGGGGGGGGGGGGGGGGGGGGTTTGCGGGCGGACGGGATTGTTCACGGGTTCACTCATCACACTGTCGCGTGTGCATTCATTGTCCTGCTTTGTAAAGCCACAGCAAAAAGAGGACAGGTACATCTTGGTGCAGTGTGCTGCTGTTTGCTTACCGTGTTTTCAGGAAAACAGACAGAAACTTTCCTCAAAATAAATTTAAATGGAAATTAGATTTCTGCAGTCAACAAGATAGACAAGGTAGACGGACAAACAAGGTAGACGGAACACAGCATAGTTTATGAAAGTATTTTTGCCCCAGATGTTAATTTATCCAATGTTTTATCTGATGTTCGCCTAGCAACCAATACTTGTCATACTTCTCTTGATACTCTGTGTTGTGAAACGATATTCAGGTATTCTTTCTGCCGAAAAAAAAAACCAACAATGCTATTCTGATTGATGATTTCTGGTAATTATCTACTCCTACAGTTTTGGAGGTATTTACATCAATCCAATACCAAATACCAATACCTGGCATACATCAATGCAGTGCGCTACTACTTTTAGAGACCAACCCATGAAGTATTTATTTATTGTCAATATTAATATTTAATCTGGAAAGTGAATGGGGCAAAAACGTTAAATCAGCCGCTCCAACCTGGACACCTGGGAGTTGTCCATTTTCTTTTGAAAACGCAGATGCGGAGACATGTCTAGTTTTGAACATGCTACTGCCATAGACCGTTGCTCCTCAGTGTAGCTCAGCAAGTTTGAATGTTGAGAACGTCCAACGAAAGAGCATCCAAAAGATAAATTTATCCAGGTAGAGCCCAGATCTAGAAGAGTTTGTGGACTTACACTCCTGATCCACACAGTATCCCACCCTGAGATAGATGGGTGTTAGCGTTACGGCGGAGTCATCAGAGAGTACATGTTATCATACCATATCTCCCAGCTCTGTCATTGTCCTGCTGGTGTCTTTGACGATGGGGGTGTTGTAATTAAACACAGACTGGTCCATTAATTAAAGAAGCGGCAGCGAGTGTAATTAAGGGGGTCCGACTGCTAATTAAATCGCAGCCCACAGTGACACACACAGCAAATCACTCCATGGCATGGCCATGGGTAAACAAGGAGTTTTTCCCGCAGTATCAGAAGGAGGGACGGAAAGTGGAGAAACACATTCCGGAACAAAATGTTCGGGCAGATTTTCTTGTGGAACTTCTGGCTATTTTCCGTGGCTGTTCGTCAGAGCACATCAACTGACGCATTGAAAGACTCGGACGGAGGGAAGACCCCATCCCTCCCTGCCTCCACACCCTCTCTTTTCATAAATCAAAACACGCAGACCTTCGCGGTTCTATTTCGCATGCAACCCCTCTGGCCCAGGGGGGCCTGGCGTTTCCATGGCAACAGGGGCCCCCCCCGTGGAGCCCTTGGCGGTGGAGGGATCCGGCATAGGGCTGATGAAATTTTTTGGGGGTCTTAGCGCGGCCGATAGCGCAGGAGGATCAGCTCCTCCGGTATCCCCCCCCCCCCCCCGGCTGCCTCTCTACCCCCCGCTCCCCCCTCCCCCTCCGCCTCCCCCCCCCGGCCCTGCAGTCTCACCCCAGTCATCCCCGGAGGCTCACTCAGTGCTCCCTGAGCCGGCGCTAATATCTAACAGCCTGCCAATGAATACGCTTGCCCCCATCTGAGTCCTGAGCCATCAGCCCCCCGAGCGTCCGGTACGCCCGCCAACAGGGGGGGGGGGGGGGGGGGGGGGGGGGGG
>NC_140277.1:3938403-3941476 GCF_964030765.1 Micromesistius poutassou | reverse complement strand
CAGACCTGTTCGTCATCATGTGTGTGTGTGTTCTGTGTGTCCTGTGTGCAGACGGCAACCAGGACGGTAAATTCAGCGTGGGCTTCAGGAACGGGGTGGTCCGCACGGTGGTGGGTCTGGACCGAGAGACCCAGGCTGCCTACACGCTGGTCATCGAGCCATAGGTGAGTCCCGTCTGGAGGAGATGTGGATCTATCTGGCTGGTCCCAGTTTCGGTTCCCTGAATGACTCAGAACGTATTTTGTGTCTTCAAATCTGTCCTTCTGCTTTCTCTGCAAAGACATTGAGACAAAAAGAAATCCGTCTGCACATCTGCAGTGAGCTTGCTGTGCCCTTTGTTCCTGTTTCATGAGCTCACAAACACTCTGGTTTTCCTGTTTTGAAAGCTGTTGACTGCGGGCAAGATACGCGGTGAATTGTCTGTGAACCCACCACATGGTCATCGGCCCCACAACACGTGCTTACACTCACGTAACTTTCCTTCAAAACAATAAAAGAACACATTATTTTGTGAGACACGCAAACTTGCTGGTGTATTTTGTGTGAGGCGCTAAAGAAGTGTCCCATGGAGAACACTGAGCGATTAGCATATGAAACGGACGCTCTCCCCTCCCCAAACAGATATGTATGTAAATATGTTCATCAGAGGAAAGCCACAGGAGAGCCTAGAGGCCGGCTTGTTTCACTCGGAAAAAAGCCAATGGAACTGATCCCCAGAGTCTTCTTTAGGGTAGTGGTTCTCAAATGTGGGTACACCACCCCTAGGGGTACTTTGGAATACTGCAGGGGGTACTACAGGAGGAACATTTAAATAAATAAAGAATGTTACCCTGAACAAGTTTCAATTCTGAAAGCTAGACAATAGAAAAACGAGAAAATGGACAAGTGGTTGAAATGTAAATCTGAAAACCAGGAGAAAGGACAATCCATGAAAAATATCCCCAATTGTTTTGTGCCGGTGAAGGGGGTACTGAGCTGAAAAAATATCTTAGAGGGAGTACACTAGTATAAACAGTTTGAGATCCACTGCTCGTTAGAGCGAGAGGCCTAAAGCTCCTTCCTGCTCCACAGTGACATACAAAACCATTCACTTAGGATCACTCCGCTGCATCAGCAAATCATACATGGATGACCTGATATGACCGTGCTGAACTGTCCCCCAGACAACGGGCCGGCGGGCAGCAGACGGACGGGCACGGCCACCGTGTTCGTGGAGGTCCTGGACGTGAACGACAACAGACCCATCTTCCTCCAGAACAGCTACGAGGCCAGTGTGATGAGAACGTGGCCAACGGGACCAGCGTCCTCCAGGTCTGACGCGCCGCACATACACACGCATGCACGCACCGCGCACACACACACAAACATTTATACATATATACACACACACACACGCACACACACACACACACACACACACGCACATTGCACATGCACATGCACATGCCGCGCACACACACAAACATATGCATGCATACACAGGTGTAAAACAACAAGCAAAAAAACAAACCATTTACAAATGGATATTAATATAAAAAGGGACGCACTTTATTTTCTTACAACAACGTTTCAAAATGGATCAGCAAAACGGCAGCGCTAGACACAAAGACATCTGACCGGTAGCAGCCTTCCGGTCGGGTCGTGTTACCCTGGAGTGATACCCTGGGAGTGATACCCTGGGAGTGTTACAGGGTTACGGAATGAGTTCCTCGGCCACAACACAATCAGATCTCATTCTACCTCCATCGTCTTCACCTGGAGACGAGTGAATATCAAGTGACGTTAGCAGAACAGCAGACATGAATATTCAAATGAAATCACAGAGCTTCGTCTGATTGTCTAAATATCCTAAACGACGACACGTAACCCACTAATCCTTCACCACATCCTCCTAAGACGGAAGGGAATGACTAAAAAACACCCTAAGATGTGACTCGCGGCAGTAGGTCCAGTTTTAGTCGAGCGGTGGCTGTCTGGAGAGTAAGGACTGCGGCGGGAGGGGGGCCATCGCTCGGACCCCCCCCCCCGGACCCCCCCCCGTCCTCAGCTCAGATCTCAGTCACGTAGTCGTACAGGCAGGGCAGCGCGGCGTGGGGCTCCACCCCGCAGCCCTCCGTCCGCAGCGTCTGTCCGGCCGTCGGCGAGCGGGCGGGGGGGCCCCCCGACCCGCCGGCGGGCCCCGCCGGGCTCTGGGCCCCGTGGGCGCGGCGCTGCGGGGGCCGGCGGAACGACGTGTTGTAGGAGTGCCGGTACGAGCCCAGCCTCTTCCACACCTTGAGCTGCGGCTCGCCGCTCGCCGCGCCTCCCCGGCCCGAGGCCCCCAGGCCCCCGCCCCGGGACCCGCAGAACACGCCGCCGTCCCGAGTCGCAGCCCCCCTCCGACGAGCGGCACACGGCCAGGAAGGCGGCCACGCCCGCCAGCAGCACGGCCAAGCCCAGGACCACCATGATGGTGACCCCCGGGTCGTGGGGGTCCGAGGGGCCGGGGCGCGGGAGGAGGGAGAGGGCGGTGGTCAGGCCGGACAGGTTGAAGCCCTCCGTCGTCGTGGGTGACGGGGAGGAGCTGTTGAACCCTGGGTAGCTGGAGTTCATGATCACTGGGGGGAGGGGCGTGGGCCGCTGGATGAGGACAGGAAGTAGGTTAGAGACAGGCAACACGCAGGCCGGATGGATCGTTAGCATCGTTAGTGAGGGACAATCTGAGGGTGTACTGTGCGTGTGTGTGTGGGTGTGTGTGTTGTACGTCTATATACTATACAATTTATGCGCGGGCTGTGTGCATCTACTGAGACTAATGGTGCTGAGCAGCTTAAGAAGCAGAGTTTGGCTCAGAATAAATACATTAATGTATGTATATGCACAAACCACACCATACACGCACACAAACACACTCCCTACATGGAAACTGGTGGCATTTTCAACCAATTATAGAGCTATTAAATCAATGACTACCAAACAGGGAATGCTTGACAGGCTTACATCAATGAAATACAAATCGGCTGCATTAAATGGCCCCTCATAAAAAGTGAGGGAGCCACCTCCTCCGACCCTGGTCTCCAATTACTCCTCACAC
>NC_140277.1:3910903-3933403 GCF_964030765.1 Micromesistius poutassou | reverse complement strand
TACAAAATTGTAGAAATACACACGCAGTTTCTGAGCAAAGAGAGCCATTACACCACCTTTAAATAGAATTGTAACTATAAGAAGGCAGTCATTTCCAGTGGGAAACAGTGGAAAGATGAAGTCAGCATCGCTGCTCATTCTCCACAAATGAATACAAAACATCAAACATCAAAATAATACATATCATGGAACGCACAAAGCAACAGTATTTTTGAAATAATAAAAAGCCTACAACCCTAACAAAACAACTATAATTACTGAACAATATTTATAATATATATATTTTCAATGATCTATTGAAGTGTGCCCTGATTACAGTGCCGGTTAAAATACAATTGTAAAGTCAAGATAAATACAAATAAACAAATGAATAGGGACAATAATTCTAACAAATTCTTCATAAAGAATTACATTCATAATTATAAATGATTATAAAAGGAAATTATTATTGACAGTTATTGTCGTCAAGGGAAACGGGACTAAACCGGTGTGATGATGACGAGTCGGGAGCCTTCCAGTGAGTCCATACGGAACACACTGTTGAGTTCATGTCCGGTCAGGCCTCAGACCAGCTCCAGGGCTCTGACCAGCTCCAGGGCTCAGACCAGCTCCAGGCCTCAGACCAGCTCCAGGCCTCAGACCAGCTCCAGGCCTCAGACCAGCTCCAGGCCTCAGACCAGCTCTGACCTCACCAGAGCTGGTCAGATCAGTTCCTGATCCTCCAAAGGTTGTTGTTCTGAAACACAGTTGCTTGACCTTCTGTGGGACAGGGAAGAAGAACAGAATACGTGAGCGGTGTTTAATAACCGTAACTTCTGCTCCGCCACTTCTTTTATTCACTTCCCCTTAATGAACCGCGTTGCGTCAACAGAGTGTGGCCACACGGCCGTGCTTTCTTCGAAGGCCTGAACTTCCCTGTTTCACAGAAGAGCTCCTGGTCAGAGTACGACTCATTGGGAGATGAATAATCACAGACTTGACTGGATCGTTGCTCTACAGCGGATTATTGTGTAACCAGATCGACGTCATCGTTCATCAGTACGATGACGTATTCGTGCCTCACCCCCCTGTTCCTCGTGCCTCACCCCTGTTCTTCGTGCCTCACCCCTGTTCCTCGTGCCTCACCCCTGTTCCTCTCCTCCACCACCCCACCCCACCACCCCCCCCACCCCCCCCACCCAACCACCCCCCTCACAGGTGACGGCGGCTCCGTGGCCTATGCCATCGTCTCCGGCTCGGACCGCAAGTTCGAGGTGGACGTGAGCACGGGGCTGCTGACCACGGTGGACCGCCTGGACTACGAGACCAAGACGTCGTACCTGATGAACGTGTCGGCCACCGACCAGGCGCCGCCCTTCCACCGGGGCTTCTGCAGCGTGTACGTCACGCTGCTCAACGAGCTGGACGAGGCCGTGGCCTTCTTCTCCGCCGGCTACGAGGCCGCGCTGCGGGAGAACATCGCCACGGGAACCGAGGTGGTACAGGTGCGGGCGCAGTCGGCCGACAACCTCAACCAGCTGACGTACCGCTTCGACCCGGACACCTCGCCGGCCGCGCTCGCCCTCTTCAGGATCGACGGCGTCACGGTGAGGGGGGGGGGGGGGGGAGGGGGGCGAGGGGTGGTCCACTCTGGGGGGTCCGAGTCAGACGCGTTTTAGGATGTGGTTCTGTTCGGCTTTATGGGATGAGGGGATTTCATACTGGAAGACTTCAAATCACCTGATCCAATTCAACGAAGCCATGTAGAGGTGATGTAGAAGTGATGTAAAGGTGATGTAAGCCCTGTCTGGTCCATCATCTATCTTCTTTGGTGAACCCCGGTCAGGGTCATGACACTGGAGTCTACACAAGCTAGAGACCGCAGGACACCAGTCTATAGAATCAACACACAAGCACACACACACGATTGTGGCTCACGTAGAAAAACATGCAAGGAATTACATGATGAATCTTCATTTAAGCAATACAACGTAAGTGAAGGTGCTTCTTGGATAGGTTTAATATATAGGTGCTTCTTGGATAGGTTTAATATATGCTGTCCTGTGTGTGTGTGTGTGTGTGTGTGTGTGTGTGTGTGTGTGTGTGTGTGTGTGTGTGTTCAGGGTCGTATCACAGTCATGGGGTTGCTGGACAGAGAGATGGGTGACCTCTACACCCTGACTGTGGTGGCAGACAACGGCGGACCCAAAGAGGACTCCACCGTGGTAAGCCATTTTGTCTCTTGAAAATGTTTTTTCTCTTTCTTTTGATTCCTTCCTCACATCCGCACAAAGCACCTGAACATTGTATGTGTTGTCCTGTTCTGTTGTAGAGGAGCTAATGGCCTTCCTTTCTTTCTCCATTGCTATCCTTTGTGGGGAACTGCAGAAGGTAAGGTTTGCTTGATGTATTGGTTGTGACAAAAGACAGAATATCATGAACCCATGCACCAGGTTGTAATCCCACTAAGAACTAGGGTAACTTTAAGGTCCTTGTAATAAGCCTTAATAAAGCGTTACCAGAACTAGATTCAGTGGTGAGAACACCAGCTTGTTTTAATGACCGAGCCCAATTATATTTCATCATTATATTTCACCAATTATATTTCATCATTCCCCACGGCTCCTATTCATGCCCGTAGCCATCTATGAGGTCACCGTCCCCCGGACCTCTGTCATTATTAAAATAGATAAATAGCTAAAAAATTTAATTAGAAACCAAATACAACTGCATACAAAATCAGCTGTTGGTGTGTGGGGCACACCAACACCCCCCCCCCCCCCCCCCACCACCACCAACATAACTTAACCCCCTCAACTGAAGCTGCAACCCTTCCTCCCCACCACCACCCCCTGGCCCACCCTACGGCCCTGCTCCTACCAGGTGTCAATCACCATCCTGGATGAGAATGACAACAGGCCAGAGTTCGACATCACATCGGACACGTCGGTGAGCATCCTGGAGAACACGCCCATCGGAGTCAAGGTGGCCACGGTCCTGGGGAGGGACAAGGACGCTGCGGCCAATGGGATGGTGAGAGACAGGGCATGGGAACATTAACATGGACTCCACATCAGTGGAGGATCAACACTTGATCCTGATTGGTCGTTAACATTCCAAAAGATTGTTGATCAAAACAGGACAACTCTGCCTTTTAAACTGTTTATGACCAACAGTCCAATAAAACTACCGCTGAGACAACACAAAAACAATACGGTCAGAGTTTATGCTCAATATTTGGACGTTTATTACCGTGGTGGTTAATTCGTCCGTACAGTGTGCTAAAAGGAGACGGTGTAATTGTGTTCCCCATATTGTTGACGCCATAGTTTTTAGTTTTATTACCCCCAGAGCAACATTGTGTTTCTCCTTTTAGTTATATTATATAGATATAGTATATTAAGTATCCTACTAGGGAAGCACCATTGTAATCCCTGTCAGCTGTGGTCACTTCATTGAAGATGTCACAATAAAACCTTCCAACTTAACCCCCCAATTCCTTTAAATGTGTTTTACTTTTACACAAGCACCATATTTACCCACTGACCATGATACATAGAAAGCCCTAATGTATAAGTGTACTATACATGAACTCACTCAGCACAGTTATTTATCCTCATATTTTTTTCCTTGTGTCTATCTTTTCCTCTCTCTCTGCCTCCTGGCTATCTCTGCCCTCTGTCTAACTCTTCTTTGGCCTTTTTATCCCTCTACCTCTGCCAATGACTCTCTCTCTCTCTCTCTCTCTCTCTCTCTCTCTCTCTCTCTCTCTCTCTTTCTCTTTCTCTCTCTCCATCCCACTCTCTCTTTCTCCCTCTCTCTCTCCCCCTCTCTCTTTCTCTCCATCCTTCTGTCTCTCCCCATCCCTCCCTCTCTCTCTCTCTCTCGCCCTCGGCCAGGTGAACTTCACCCTGGTGGCGGGGAACATGCAGGATGTGTTTGAGATCCGGACGGTGAACCACACCTACGGGGAGGTCTACGTCAACTCCCCGCTGGACCGGGAGTCTGTGGACCGCTACCTGCTCAAGGTCAGCACACAGGCAGACAGGGAGACAGACAGGCAGAGAGACAGACAGACAGACATTCAGGCAGACAGAGATCAGACAGACAAATAGATAACCAGATAACCAGACAGACAGATAACCACAAATAAAGACAGACAGACAAATAACCACAAAGACAGATAGACAGATCATCTGACAGATAGGAAGAAGCTTCAAAGCTTTTTATTTTTACAAATGTATTTCAGTCCTGTATTTATTTTCAATGTAACCTTTACTGACATCTTTTTTAAGTTATCCACTGCTGGCTGGGTTTGTGTTCGCATATTATGCTCACAAGAATCTCTGCCTCCGGCAACATCAAAACAAACATGAAGCCAAGGAAAGGGAAATGTTCACCCAGACCTGAGCACGTCTGCCGTCCGACCTTCGAAATGAATCCAATGTCTCATCGTGAGACTACCAGACAGATGACCAGACAAACAGGTGACCAGACAGACAGACAATCAGACAGACAGGTGACCAGACAGACAGGTGACCAGACAGACAGACAATCAGACACACAGGTGACCAGACAGACAGACAGGTGACCAGACAGACAGGTGACCAGACAGACAGACAATCAGACAGACAGGTGACCAGACAGACAGACAGGTGACCAGACAGACAGGTGACCAGACAGACAGACAATCAGACAGACAGACAATCAGAGGGACAGACGACCAGACAGACAGGCGACCAGACAGACTGCCAGTCCGAACAGTAAGCCGGTCGGCCAGACGGTGAGAAGGACAGACAGAGGACAGAGGACAGACGGCCCTGACCCCAGCCCCTACGGGGGCGCTCCAGAGACCCTGACCCGTGTTGTCCTGACAGGTGCGGGCCATGGACAACGGTGCCCCCCCCAGGTTCACGGACCACTCCCTCACCATCAACATCCTGGACGTCAACGACAACGCGCCCGTGGTGGAGAGCCGGAGGGGCTACAACGTCAGTGTCAGCGAGGTGGGTGCCCCCCCGTTGTTTAGTCTGTACTGGAATCACTCGGTTTTCAACTATTCTTTCCCTCCATTTTGTGTGTGTATGTGCATGTTTCTGTGCGTGTGCGTGCGCGTGTGCGTGCGTGTACGTGCGTTCGTGTGTATGGCACTTGGTTCTATGAACATCCTTTCTGTACCGACAGCGATATATAGTTGTCTCTCTTTCTTCTGACAAATGTACTTATGGTAAGTTGCTTTGGATGAAAGCGTCTGCTAAATGCCCTCAATGTAAGTGTGTGTGTGTGTGTGTGTGTGTGTGTGTGTGTGTGTGTGTGTGTGTGTGTGTGTGTGTGTGTGTGTGTGTGTGTGTGTGTGTGTGTGTGTGTGTGTGTGTGTGTGTGTGTGTGTGTGTGCGTGTGTGTGTGTGCGCGCGTGTGCCTCACAGAACGTGGGCGGCGGCACCTCGGTGCTCCGTGTGGTCGCCACGGACCGCGACATCGGCCCCAACGCCATGCTCTTCTACTACATCACCGCCGGCAACCAGGACCTGACCTTCCGCATGGACCGCATGACGGGCGAGATGGTGACGCGCCCGGCCCCGCCCGACCGCGAGCACCAGCAGGAGTACCGGCTGGTCGTCACCGTGGAGGACGACGGGGAGCCCCCGCTGTCGGTGAGAGGGCCTGCCTCCCCCTTACCCCCCACACCCACAGCCCTCTTACGCACTTGTTGTACGTTGCACATCCTGACACTTAATCTACACAATTCTTGTATGTCGTACGTCCTTGCGCTTAAAAATAGTGCTTAGCATTGTGTAGCGTCTTATCCTAGCTATCTTTGTTGTATACTCAGAATGGGTTAACCTAGCGATTGTTAGTGCTTGGCACTTGGCTCTATGAACGTCATTACTGTACCGACAGCAACATAGTGTTGTTTCTCTTTCTTCTGACAAATGTACTTATTGTGAGTCGCTTTGGATCAAAGTGCTAAATGGCCTAACTGTAAATGAGAGTGTAAAGAGTGTGTATGCCTCATCATGGAGGCTGGGCAGACCCAGGCTGTCTGGGATGTTGTGTTGGATTGTCTTTCTGATGAAATATGCGACTGGAAGTGGAGCAATAGGTGGAGAAGCGTGAATAATACATGGTTTGAATCCTGACCCCTGACCTCTGTCTGCTCCCGTGGAGTAGAGGGAACTTAGAAGAGGTTTGTGTGTGTGTGTGTGTGTGTGTGTGTGTGTGTGTGTGTGTGTGTGTGTGTGTGTGTGTGTATGTGTGTGTGTGTGGCTGCTATAGACTGGTGTCTAGCGGTCTTTAGCTGGTGTAGGGTAAACATCACTTATAACTTGTACAAATACAAAGATGCTTCTTTTAATTGGGTCAGGTGATTTTAATTATTGTTTACTTCAATAAGAGGTCCTGCCTTTTTTAGTGTCCTCATTAAGTTCGGTACATGGACTTTTTTACGTTCTCTTAAAGAGATTGGTTGCTTTAAAATGTGCATCCTCACAGTTCCTTCTTCCTCAACAACTGGAAACAGTTCAACCATGACTGCAATGAATGTTATACACTTCATTATATATATATATATACAGTATATATGTGTAATGAAATGGGGTACTCTTGTGACTGCTCCCAACACGACTAGAGCCCTCTGCTGGCTACCAGGGGTACGGCAGGTACTTCTGTAAACAACTTCATTAGGTGGATTCTCTCTGAATTAACATATAGACAGCTGCTTATCTGCCCGCCTCAGGACTGGACACGCGCATTCCTCAGCACCCTCCGAAAACCTGAGACACGTGGCAAACAGTTTTAACACTTTAAACTGCATTTGCATCATTCACCTCTTCTTATGATGCACACCTGTGTGGTGCCAGTGTGAGACTCACTCTGTCGCTCCTCCGCCTGCAATGACAGGATGCCCTGCTGTGTCAACAGGAAAGCCACAACTCTGAGGCAAATGTGCAAGAAAAAGGAAGAATAGAGCAACTTCCTGCAACGACACGGCCTCTGAGTTCACCAGAGCTGGTGTCATTCTACAGCTGACGGGAGAGAGAGAGAGAGAGAGAGAGAGAGAGAGAGAGAGAGAGAGAGAGAGAGAGAGAGAGAGAGAGAGAGAGAGAGAGAGAGAGAGAGAGAGAGAGAGAGAGAGAGAGAGAGAGAGAGAGAGAGAGAGAGAGAGAGAGAGAGAGGTGTGGTGTTTGTGTTGCATACCCCACAGGAGACACAGAGCAGTATCTGCGCATGAGAGAGCTGAGCGATGGCGGTCGTTTAGAGAGAGGAGGGACAGCCACCGGTCGGCCGCGCCCCCGACTCCCCGCGATTTATCTTCCCTATCGTACATAAAAAACAAGAGGCAGAAAATTGTTTCAACATTTTCCTTCCCCTCAATGCCAGCGTCCCCCCGGCGCGGGCCATCTTAGGGCACAGGACCGGAACAACCTTGTTACAAAGCTAATGGCTCCCAGGACGGCCCCAGCTGCCCGGCCTTGTGTAGTGATGGCTTTGGAGACCAGCCAGGGGAGTGAAGTGGCATTTATGAGCAGACACAGACCGCTCAGGGACAAGAACTCCTTTTTTTATTATCAGAGAAGTACAGGATATACAATTGTTTTTTTTTTAGGCACACGTTCGGTGACAGAGCCACAGAACATGAACACACGTAGCAGCAGCATTCAACAAGCAACAAGCTTTGTACAGCATTGGACATTATAAGGTTTACACATGCACACACACACACACACACACACACACACACACACACACACACACACACACACACACACACACACACACACACACACACACACACACACACACACACACACACACACACACACACACACACGCACACACACACGCAAAGAGACACATGTATACACACACACACACACACACACACACACACACGCGCGTACACGCACGCACGCACACAGCTAAAAAGTCATAACACAAAATACTTAATATCTACAATACCCTGTAAGATTCAGCCTTGTGCCATGGAATACAGCTGTGCTGAAATCAGGAGGCACATCAGCTTCACAGCACACATGAAATAACATTTAAAAACAGTTAACAGGTCGCCCAGATTATTCTTCTGGAAAGGAGGGGGAAGCCTTTGCTACAATAAAACCCCTTTCATAAAGAAAACGAAAACAGTAAAGTTATATATCTATATAGATATATATCTATATAGATATAGATATAGATATCTATATCTATATCTATATCTATATATATTTACATATCTATATCTATATATATTTACTACCTGTTCAATTTGACGTCGAATTTGACGTTCATGCAAAGAAAAGTATATTGTGGAAAGTGAAATGTGATAAAGTGGCAACCATGTTTGACGGCATCTGATTTTCCTGCTGCAAAGACCCACCCAGATAATCATACTGTAACATACTGTAAATATTAGGCATTGCCCAGAGAGGTTTCTACAACCGCTGTTAAGTGCTGGACTCAGGAGCGGAGGTCCTGAGAGAGACAGCGCTGATGTGTTTGTTCACAACAGGTTGTCAGAAACTGAGGTAGCAAAGGCAAAACAATAATAACAGCCTGAAGCCATATGGAGAGGATGAGGATGAGGGGGAGGGTAGACTCCTGAGTCACATGAAACAAGAAGAATTGAATGATGCCCAGTACAAGAATTCCACCAGTGGAATGCCCCTGCCCCTGTCTGCGGATTTCCCTTATTCTGTCCCACACTGAGACAGACAGACAGACGGACCCCCCCCCACCCCTCCCCGGCCTGCAGGGCCAGACTGCTGGGAGCAGGTCACCTGTTGTTCCATGAGCTGTCATCACACACACACACACACACACACACACACACACACACGCACACGCACACACACGCCCCTCTCGATGGACTGGATGGAATGGAATGAAATGGAATGGAAGACGTGACAAAGAGGCTCGCCGTTGCCCCCGGTAACAGACAGAGGAAGAGGAAGGGCTCCACGGGGCCTCATGGCGTCCACACTGGGGGCCCGGAGAAAGAGCAGGAGTCGGCTCCGTCTACATCTGCATGAAGTCTGGAGATTCCAGAATGGCATCTAAAGGAAAAGGAGAATAGCGGTGTTAGAGGAGAGGTGAAGGCAGTGCATCAGGGCTTTTTGTATCGGTCTGTATATCTATACCCCTACTACAGATCTATATCGCTACTACAGATCTATACCCCTACCACAGATCTATATCGCTACTACAGATCTATATCGCTACTACATATCTATACCCCTACCACAGATCTATACCGCTAATACGGCGTGATTGTGGAAACAGTGTCATCGTTCCATCAACTGGCACCTCACACTCACGCCTTTTCCCTCATTGTGGCCGCGATGAGCTGAGATATCTGAGTATCAGACAGGCCTGTACTGTACAGCCGCTGCTGAAATCAGGTTGTCGGTGCTCTGGAAAAGGTTGTGCGACTCACAGGAAAAAACCCTCATTAAGCAGAAGAAGTATCTTTGCCCGAAATGGCCATATATATTTATAAAAGAGGAACTGGTGCTTGTTAAATTCCACTCCGTCGCTGGTAAGGAGGAAAAAGATGAAGCGAGCCTTCTTGAGATTGGACGCTGGGCCGAGGGCCGTGTGTGTCTCAGTAGTTTCACTTTAATGACCTTTGAAGAAACGTGTCCACTTTGCCTCACTGCCACTACGGCTGCCTTCCTCTGTCATGTGTTATGTACACCGCCATGTATGACTGATCACTGTACACATGTACCGACTCATTTGATTGCAAATTTGCAAATGAAAATGCATGAATGGCATCACGTTGTAATGCCAGGCATGTCAGTATGCAGTGACGACATTCCACATGAAGACATGGGACATGAAATGTTGACCTAACATGTCTGTCTAGTAATATAATGTTGGGTTGTGGTTTCATGGTGGATTAGCAACAGGTACGTACCCCCCCCCCCCCCCCCCCCCCTGCAGGAACTCCCCCCCACCCCCCTCAACCAAGAACATTCTAGCAACAGGAAATGGGACAATCCACCTGAGGATGACTGGAATGTCAGCCAATGTGGCCCCAGGACACAGTAGAGAAGCATTCAGGAGTGAGACCCGCTCCACCTGCCCCACCTCCACCACCACAGCTAACGCCCCCCCCCCCCCCCCCATCATCAGTTCAGGTGAAGACGGTGGGACCAGCTTATGGCGGCCATAACGGCTCAGCAGGAGTGTTGATGCGTGACAAATGTAGGATTGAAGGTAGGAAGGCAAGTGAGGGAGTGTGTGTGTGTGTGTGTGTGTGTGTGTGTGTGTGTGTGTGTGTGTGTGTGTGTGTGTGTGTGTGTGTGTGTGTGTGTGTGTGTGTGTGTGTGTGTGTGTGTGTGTGTGAGCGCTTCGCAGAAACAGGCGGTTTGAGTTCTGCAAAAAAGGAAACCAGTGCTTACACAAACCGCTTTGCTCAGTCACTTGTCCCTGGCCAGGGCCATCGTGTGGGTGTGTGGGTGTGTGGGTGTGTGTGTGTGTGTGACTGAGCACATCTCAAACATCTCAAGATAGATAAGACAGATAAGATAAGACTGAATCACTGAATCACTGTGTTCATCTTGAAGAGCTGAGCTCTCAGCTGAAGAGTACATTTTGAAATCACTTAATTCTTCATACTTCTTTCATTTCCTGAAATGGCCATGGTGCAATGTTACATCTTTTGTAACAATGTACTCTGTGATGATTACACCACGATAGAAGAAGTGTGTGTGTGTGTGTGTGTGTGTGTGTGTTGGTTTGGAGCGTGTGTGTGTTGGTTTGGAGCGTGTGTGTGTGTGTGTGTGTGTTGGATTGGATCATGTGTGCGTGTGTGTGTGTGTGTGTGTGTGTGTGTGCAAAAACTTACGTACATGCGTGTGTGCGTGTGTGTGTGTCTCCATCTCTCACCATGTATGGGGAAGAACACGTCTCCGTGCACGGGGGGAGACAGGGGGGTCCCCGACTCTGACAGCAGGTGGCGCCCTGTCTCAGATGACTGTCTGGTCATGATCTGGGACACGGTCTGGGTCTTGGGCTGTGGGGACCCCCCCAGGAACACGGGGTTCTCATGACCCTGGGCCTCACTACACACACACACACACACACACACACACACACACACACACACACACACACACACACACACACACACACACACACACACAGGTTTGATTTAGGGCTATACTATAAAATATACAATTGTCACATGTTTTCCACAAGAATTGCGTCACATTTGACCACCTTCCATAACAAGACTTCATCAGAATTTATCACATTCAACTGCATTTAAGTCAAACACAAATGTTTAATAATGGCTCAAACATCCTGCATCCTCTGAAGTGTGTGTAGGAGTGTGTGTGTGTGTGTGAGTGCGCGTGCATGTGTGTGTATAAGGAGGCCCAGCTGGCTGGAGGACTGTGGGAAGGCTCACCTGTCCATTCGGACCAGCTCATGTGCACCTGGGAAGGAGAGAGGGGAAAGAGGAAATGGTCCATTGTGAGTGAACTGGATCACAGAGGGACAGGACACGCACCGTGTGAACGGGTTTTCCTCCAAAACCACCAATGTCACAGGAAGTGTGCATGTGCAATATGCAAGCTTTGTTGTGGATACAGCATGTGGACGCACAATCGCTGTGTGTTTATGTTTGTTTGTGTGCGTTTGTATCTCCGACACTTACGTCTGCTGGACCTGTGATGTTGCCTCTGTTTGTAGACCAGCAGCATGATGAGCGGCAGAGAGAGGAGGGCCACGATGCAGGCAGTGGTGGCCAGAGCGGCAGCGACAGAGCCTGTTGATGCAAGAGACGCCCCTTCGCGTTAGTAACAGCTACAACAGTAACAGCTTGTCCTGCCAGCATTGATTGGCTGCCCCACACCCGTGGATCGGAACACGGAACATACTTTCAGTCGGCTGGGGATCCCACATGGTGCATTCTTGAGATCCATTTGTCCCTGGAATGAGAGGAGGAAGAAAGTATGGTTCTTAATTGGCGCGTTGAACAATGCAGAAATCACACTTTACTGGAGGTGTATGGGATTTACACCACACTCATAACTGTTGCAAAGGCAAGAAACCCTTGAATGTCACAGCCCCCATTTGAACTTATGAATTTATTTCTTAAAAGCCCTTCTTAGGAAGGCATGCAGGCTTACGTGCAGTGGCGTAGCCAGAAATGTCCATATGGGTGGCAAAGGCATTTGATCACAGCTGACAAATTAAGCGGAAACATTTTAAACTTACGCAAAAGAGCATGAACCCATGCATCGGCGCGTCACATTTATTGAATGCTTCAACGCTTTCGGTCACAGCTGTCAATTTGCCGTTAGGCCAAACATTTTAAACATGTGCAAAATTGCATGAACGTAGCTTTGGTGTGTTATCACATCAAATTGAAACAGATTGGCCATATAAGACATACTGCAAAGATGAAAACTTATCACACGCAGAGAGCGAGCGAGAGAGCGAGAGAGAGAGAGAGGGAGTCCTCCTCGACCGACAGACCTAATGTCTAATGGCTATATTTCTTTATTTCTTATATTTGTATAGTGGGAGGGCTCTCACAGCAACGTTCAGGAGGGGAGGGGGGAGGAGCTGCCGGCTGTTCGCGTTTTGACTGATTCTTGAACTCTCAGCGGAGTGCTGATTTGTGCGCCTTTTTTTAGATGGTGAAAGTAAAAGAAGGAAAGCCCTCTGATTGGACAGGCAAGACTGACAATTAGGCGGGCCTAGGCCCTTCCAGGTCCGCCCATGGCTACGCCTCTGCTTACGTGGCGTGACGTGCAGCAGGACGTGTGCGTGGTGCCTCTGCACCACCTTGGCGTGCTCGTGCTCGCGCTCCAGCACCACGCAGCAGTAGCGGCCCTGGTCCTGAACCGTGACGTTCTCCAGGGTCACCCAGAAGCTGTGCTTCTCTGCGCCGTAGGAGACGCCGGGCTGCTTGGGGCGGGGGCCCACGTGGGTGTGGCGCGGGCCCACGAGCTCGTGGCAGTGCTGCTGGGCGTGCGGCGTGTACAGCCAGTGGAGGTTGTGCCGGTCGTTGGCGTGCAGCATGGCCCCCCACTCGGTACACACCAGCTTGGCGGTGGCCCCCTCGGGGCAGGTGTAGACCAGGTGGGGGACAGACACGCCCAGCGTCTGCGGGGCGTAGGGCATGGGCTCCTTGACTGTGGGTGGGAGGGGGAGACAACACGGTTAGATGGTGGAAGCAGACCAGTCAAACCACAGCGAAACAACAGATACCCCGGTAGTCGATGTAAACGATATAAAAGGAGACTGCATCAGGAGTGAGCGCTTTGATAGTTTTAGGTTTGATTCATTCGAGGTATAGAACTGAATTGCACTGATTTAAACATCGAAGTGAACGGAGTCGACTACAAAACCAACGGCGTATTGTTTTTTTGTTCTTGGCCAAACCTGGGGTTGGTTTCCTGTTCTACATGCTGTGGTTACGGTAATGCTACAGTGTGTTTCTGCAGCACTGTTCAATGCAGAGAGAGAGATTGAAGTGACACACCGGTTACTTAACATAGCCGCTTTGAGATCAGATCCGTCAGGGTCGTTTGAGGAAAAGAGCAGTAGTGGGAGTAAAGACCTTACTGGGGCGGTGGGCTGCACCATCCTGCAGTGAAGTCTACACTGATCGTGTGGGCACCAGCAAACTGCTTGGCCGGCACACACACACTGGTTTTTGTATTTCTTTTGGCTTTGCTCACTGCCACTCATATTCAACTCATTTGTGGGGTTGAAGGTTTTTTTTGCAAAGCCTACAGTCGTTTGTAGAAGGATGGCAGTATTCATTGTTTTCATCGTGCTTCCTTATCCATCCAGCTCTATGCAGGCCATCTTGCAAGTCGCTATTTTTTTCCACACAGCTACTTCCTGTAATGCACCGCACGCTACGGTGCAGCAAAGGAAGGCCTTAACAAAAACAAGCAGAACACACACACACACACACACATACACACCTCACTTCTTCATGTATTGTTTAAATCCCTGCATTGAAATAAAACAAATGTTATTGACTTTTCAGAGCTGACATTTAATTCAAGTTTCTTTGTATCCAGGAAAGGCTAACAGAGAACCAGGCCACGAAATGTAGACAGACACACGTAGTCTAACCTTTGGGCCTTGTGTACGATGCGTGGGTTTGGCGGTGGAGTGGGGAACGGATCACAAACCCACATGAGACACACGAGGAACGTGTGACAATAGTGACAAGAGACACCTTCACTACTACTAAATACGTACAGACGTAATGGTGTGTGTGTGTGTGTGTGTGTGTGTGTGTGTGTGTGTGTGTGTGTGTGTGTGTGTGTGTGTGTGTGTGTGTGTGTGTGTGTGTGTGTGTGTGTGTGTGTGTGTGTTTTGAGTAACGTGTATTTTACTAAAAGTAACTCAGTAACTAAATGTAAAAAAGTATATAAAATATTCTCTTTTTATGGAAGTAAACTCAGCAGGGACAGTAGGACAATCATATAGTATGAATTGAATTATGAACAAATCATTATACCATTATACTATTAACTAACACCTCAAATGAATTGAGGTGGCGTGCTACTGGCTGGCATGTGCTGGGAAGCTGGCAGAACATGTTGACCTTGATCAGCTCGCATGGTGAAGTCTCATGGTCTTACAAACATCACATTTGCATCATAACGAGTTCCTATGAGTCAATCCGATCACCGCATAGCCCGCCCCTTACATGTGCACTCGCTAAGCGCGCACGCATGCTTGTGTGCGGATGGGAAGGGAGGGGAAGTCTTCAAAGGGCTTATTGGCCGAGCCCAGGGACGTGAAGAGGGGACTTCCTTCCTAAGCGGTTTCCCCAGCGCGTGGACGCCGGGACTCTCCTGCCTGGCCAGGGTCACCGTGGTGCCCGTGTGCGCGGGGGGGGGGGGAGCTTTGGTGTTACAAAGAGAGAGAAATGGCTGGCCTTGTGGTAGTGTGGGAGTAGGAAACGGCAGGCTTTTGGTAGGAAGTAACAGTAGCCAACCGTGGACATGCCCACAGTGCTCATTAGATGTGTTGGTTAGTATCCTGTGTGCGTGCACGTTATTTTTATAGCGGATATTTAATCAGCACACTGTGTGTGTGTGTGTGTGTGTGTGTGTGTGTGTGTGTGTGTGTGTGTGTGTGTGTGTGTGTTAGCTGTCGTGTCTGAGTGTGAGTGTGAGTGTGAGTGTGTGTGTGTGTGTGTGTGTGTGTGTGTGCGCAGTAGCTGTCTTGTGTCAAAGGTAGAGCAATAGCAAAGCCAGGGGGTGTGATTGAAGTGAAACTGTAGCTATTCCTGCCTGTGTTCAGGCACAATGGAGGGAGAGCCCTTCTCATCTCCGGCTTCACACATACACACACACCCTACCCGATCCCACCCAAACGACCACCACCCATCCTCACCCACCATCCTGCTGCACTCACTCTTCTCACCCCCACTGGGAAACCTTTTCCTGTGCGTTCATTTTTAGGGGACATTTTGGGAGGAGAACTCTATCTGATATTAACAGAGTGAAGAAACGTGTCCTACTTAAGACAAGGCACACATAATTCAAATTAAAAGCTAAAATATTAAACATTAATTTAGTTGGCCGCCAGGTATGACCTAATGAGGGGCCATGCCGGGGAAGTCAAAGGACACTTCCAGCTGGGTCTGTAAACAAAGTGTGTCTCTTTTCACTTAAACCTGCCACTGTGATCCCTCTGCCTCTCCCAGGATCCTGCTGCTCCCTCGGGGCCCAGACAACAGGCCCTCTTCTGTTGTTGGCCTCAGAACACCACCTGTTGCAGCCCTGTCAGCGCTGACAGCCCTCCGAGGCACAGACTCGCTCGGGCCCATTGTTCAAGTCCATTAAAATCATGACTACTGTTACGGCCGCATTTTTCTACCACTACTGCTGCTCCTACTCCCTCTGCTTCCACTCCTACTCTGTCCCTGAAGCGTGTCTCCTACCTCTTCCTCTGATACCACTAGCTCAGGTATATGTTTAAATACATCGGAACCATGCCCGTAGCCAGTGATGAGGTCAACAAGGTCCGGACCTCTTTTTTTTTTTTTTTTTTTAGAGATAAAAAAAAATCAAACCTAAAAACACTGTATACAAAATCGGGGGTTGAGAATTTCTCAGAGATGAGTTACGCCTTAATTCTGTTTATTTTTTAAAATAGTTTGGCCCGGGGTCATACTGGAGACCTGAAAGTGTGCCCTAGGTCCATGTCCATTCACGTGCGAGAGCCCCAGTGGTGGAGGCCATGTTTGTTTACACAATCACTTCCACCCACCTTAGCCACACACCCACTGCCATGGGAATGATTAGTAGAAACCGTTAGAGTGGTAATGAAACCAGTTGGGGCGGCACCTGATAAGCCTCTCATCGTCACCACACACACACACACACACACACACACACACACACACACACACACACACACACACACACACACACACACACACACACACACACACACACACACACACACACACACACACACAGCAGTCCAGGTTTACAGTAAAAGGTTTAACTTCTGCTTCAGGAAGTTGTGCAATCCAGTGACTGATAGGAAAGTTTTAAGTCACTAAAGTCATCCTCGCAATCCACACCAAGGGTCCATTGACTCCATCTGCTGTTGAAACAGGTTCACAAACCGGTTTTATTGAAAATCCCGGCCAGAAACCGAATCCGTCCATCATTGAAACGTCACAGCTTTTAAAGATGAGGATGAGATAAGATGCATTCATCCCAGACTGGAAAAGTGGCTTCGACAGCAACAAGTACAGTTGCGTGAAAGATGATGAAACTATTACCATGACTAAGAATATACAGATAGCATTGAACTTGATAGCATCGCGGATGTAGGACCTCGTGAAGGCCAAGGGCATGTTGGCACTTTGGCCTTGGGCCGACTGACAAGCCATGGCCCCAAGCTCGGAAGGGCCCCACAATCTTTTTGTCCTCCAGCAGTGTTTATGATTGGCTAATGCTGGAAAACAGGAGGACCAAAAGATCGTTGATGGATGTACGAGAATCATAAGGAGCTCCAACGTGCAACTGATTCCCCTCTCTTGCGTTATCTTCCTGTTTCTCAAAAATGTCGCAAAAACTCGCCCCCACAGTTGTGCAATTGTGCACAACTGCGTAATTCCCCCGCAGAATCGAACCTGGTAAGAAACTGAAATCGTTGCGGGGATCAATGAACAGGAAGACCCGGTCCAATTAGTGGAATGTAGCCAGGGACTCAGACCCTGCAGAGCCCACCTCCCAGTGTGCTAATAATACTCTGTCTTACGGCTGCTATTGTCCTTGGAACAGAGTCCTGGAGTTAATCCAAAGTGAGAGGGAACGCAGCTCTGATTAGTCTTTATCTGAAGTCATTAGGGAGGCGAGGTGAGCTTATTGGCACAAACGTCGGTTTAAACTTTGGCAGGAAGTGAACTTTATAAATAGAGCAGCGGCGGAGACTCTATGGCGTGCGTAATATTAACCATCTCGACTCTGTCCCGCCGACGCGTCATATTGCATGCGTAAAACCTCCGGCGCAAAATATTCAACATCAACAGGAGAGACGCAGGCCTCGATACACTCTGCACGATAACAGAATAATAGAATCCTTCAGGGGGAAACAGGACGATTAGGCCTGAAGACACGCTGCTGTTTGGCGGAGCTTTATCGCCTGAGCGCATCTAACCAGACTCAACAACAGAGAGCGAAGCTGATAACGTGTACGGGGTCCTGAGTGTCGTTTGAAGTGGGGATCTCACCCCCCCCAGCCCAGCAGGCCAACACAACAGCTGCTGGTCTCCGTCCCGCCAGTGGGGATTTGGGGGCCAGATGTGTGTGTGTGTGTGTGTGTGTGTGTGTGTGTGTGTGTGTGTGTGTGTGTGTGTGTGTGTGTGTGTGTGTGTGTGTGTGTGTGTGTGTGTGTGTGTGTGTGAGAGAGAGAGAGAGAGACATGACGTGATGGACGCTGGGTTTATTTAGTCAACTTAAGGTTCTAATCATTTTTTGACCCAAAGCCTTACCCGGGATAACTCCCACACACCGACCGCAGTACGCACCATGACCCGGGCTGTCACTAGTTAAGTTTGAATCAACCGGACTGCGGGCTGTGTGTTGTGTGTTCACCCACAGGGGGGGGGGAAATAGCTCCAACAACACTGCTGTGAAGTGGACCGAAAGAAGGAAGTTTTCTTACCTCCAGCAACGCATAGAAAAACAGAGACGAACCCAAATATCCGATTTAAAAATAAAATGTTCCGTGTGCGTAAATCCGAGGACATGGTTGCGTCTGCTAAACGTTTAAAGATTAACCTTAAAGAGCGTCTCGATGAAGTTATCCTGAAGTAAAGGGATAGCTACGTTTCTCTAAACGGGCTCACAACTCCTCCAGCTAACGCAGGACTGGTTCTTGTCCTAACTTGATTCGCGTTGTTTTCTCCCTCAGCCTGACAGTTTATTGTCACTCCTTCATCCACACCCACCAATCCGAGTTCAGTTGGACGAAATGTTTGCAATCGGAGACGCGCAACAAACATGCTCCTCCCCCGGTGCGCCTCGCTGTGTTTGCGTCTCTCTCTCTCTCTCTCTCTCTCTCTCTCTCTCTCTCTCTCTCTCTCTCTCTCTCTCTCTCTCTCTCCTTCTGTCTGTCTGTTTGTCTCTGTTTCTCTCTCCCTCTCTCTCTCTCTCTCTCTCTCTCTCTCTCTCTCTCTCTCTCTGTCTGTCTGTCTGTCTCTGTCTATCGTGTGGTCTTCTTCTTTAAGCAATTGATGGTTTGAATAATGACACCCATCCTCACTTCCCTGGCTGTTGTAATGATTGCTGCGGGGCGTCTTTTTGGTGACTCCACTTCCTCCTAGGGCGACTCAGAGCTTACTATGCTACTGGGAGGGATACTTTTCTGAACCTTCACTTATTTACTTACTCTAAAACCATGACCTGTATCACAACACCGTCCGCGGCCGCCTTCCATAACACCACAGCTGGGGTATGCAGACTCTCTGGTCTGATGTTTAGCCATTCCTCTCTAACGACTCCCAGGAGTCCCCCCCCGTCCCCCCCTCTCTCTCTCTCTCTTTCGCTATCTCTCTCGCTCTCTCTCTCTCTCTCTCACTCTCCTCGCTCTCTCTCTTCATTACGCTTCATTACATGCAGAGGTTAAAGATAACAGATGAGTTCTGTATTACTTTTATGGAAAGTTTATCATAAATATATGCTACAATAAAATGTGGTTGTGTAATAATCAAAGCTGGCCTACAGTTATCCTTAATATGCATTCATTTCATTAATCTGCATATTGTATGCTAAAACAAAATTGTATGCTAAATTGTATGCTAAATCCACTACCAATCCCATACTAACTTCCACATGGCCCTCAACATCTAGTTGGTCAAACTAAACAAATTAATTCCTCCTCCTCCTCTTCCTCCTCCCCTCCTTCCTCCTACTCCTCCCCCTACCCCTTCTCCTCCTCCTCCCCCCCTCCTCCTCCTCCCCTCCTTCCTCCTCCTCCTCCTCCTCCCCCTCCCCCTCCTCCACCTCCTCCACCTCCTCTTCCCCCTCCTCCACCTCCTCCTCCTCCCCCTCCTCCACCTCCTCCTCCTCCTCCTCCTCCCCCTCCCCCTCCTCCACCTCCTCTTCCCCCTCCTCCACCTCCTCCTCCTCCCCCTCCTCCACCTCCTCCACCTCCTCCCCCTCCCCCTCCCCCTCCCCCTCCCCCTCCTCTTCCTCCTCCTCCTCCACCACCTCCCCCTTCCTCCTCCACCTCCTCCCCTCCTCCCCCCCTCCTCCACCTCCTCCTCCTCCTCCTCCTCCACCTCCTCCACCTCCCCCTCCTCCACATCCTCCTCCTCCACCTCCTCCACCTCCCCCCCCATCCTCCTCCCTCTCCTCCTCCCCCTCCTCCACCTCCTCCACCCCCCCCCCCCTCCTCCTCCTCCTCCTCCTTAGACCTCCACAACCGTCCAGGTCAGCATCGTGGACGAGAACGACAATGCGCCCGAGTTCCCCGAGGAGGAGTACGTGACGGTACTGAGCGAGGGGTCCGAGACGGTGGGGGCCACCATCGCCACGGTGACGGCCATCGACCCTGACGAAGGGCTCAACGGCACCCTGCGCTACGCCGTCGCTCGTGGCAACCTGGCTCAGACCTTCTCCATCGACCAGTTCACGGTGAGGCCGCCGGACGCATCGCAGACCGCCGTCACCGGGCCCAGAGGGGTTCCACCGGAGACTCACTCTGGGGTGTGTGTTTGTGTGTGTGTGTGTGTCTGTACATATGCAGGGACGGATCACTGCCTTGAAGGAACTGGACTTTGAGATCAGCAATGGCCACTACACGCTGGTCGTCACGGCAACCGACCAATGTCCCATTCCCGCCCTGCGGCTGACATCAAGCACAACGGTAAGGATGAAAACAGTCATGTGATGTATCTCCTGAACATACGCTACTAGTTCTCTAGTAGCGTATTAAAATATAATTCAATTCTATTTGAAGACACAGCATTAAAGAATGCTGGGTAAAACCACTACAGTATCACCTGCCCAGCGGTTGGACCTAGTTGCACCCTGTGGATTGCGTAGCCAACTGTCAGTTTTGAGGAAAAATATCTGTTTTTAAACTGCATTTTATCATAATAAATAACAATTAACTCTTTATCAAACATAACTCTTGCCCTAACCCTTACCCAACAACTTTGAATATATTATTAACTAATGTCCCAGTTTGGATTCGGGTGACCAGAGACTTGAACCAGTTTGGATGAAGCCCACCACGACCTTTGACCTTCATCAAGGTGACCCCAAACTGAGGCCCGACCCGGTGTGCGTTGTGTAAAAGCTCCTCCGTTCCTGCAGGTTCTGGTGAACGTCCTGGACGTGAACGACCGGACCCCCACCTTCCCAAATGCCTTCGAGGGGCCCTTTGAGGTGACCGAGGGCCAGCCGGGGCCCCGGGTCTGGACCCTGAGGGCCATCGACGAGGACTCGGGCCTCAACGGCAAAGTGGAGTACAGCATCACGGCTGGAGACCTCCAGAGTGAGGCGATGAACCTATTGGTCCTCTTCTGTCTCTGTCTCTGTCTCTCTCTCTCTGTCTCTCTTTCTGTCTCTCTCTCTCTCTCTCTCTCTCTCTTCTCTCTCTCTCTCTCTCTCTCTCTCTCTCTTCTCACTCACCTTCTCTCTTCTCTATCTATCTCTCTCTCTGTCACTGTCTCTCTGTCAATGTCTCTGTCTGTCTCTCTATCACATCGCTCTGTCTCTCTCTGTCTCCTCTGTCTCTCGCTCTCTCTTTTTCTGTCTGTCTGTCTTTCTGTCTGTCTCTCAATTCAATTCGATTCTAACGGCAGGAAGTAAGGAAGCAGAAGTTAGGAAGTGGAAGTGCCATTCTAACCATCTCCCTCACGTCCTTCCTCTCTCTCTATCTACCACTCTGTGTGAATGTGAACCTCTCCCTCCCTCTCTCTCTCTTCCTGTGCTGTCCTCTCCCTCTCTTTCCTCCCGTGCTGTCCTCCCTCTCTCTCCCTCCCTCTCTCTCCCTCTCTCTCTCCCTCTCCCTCACTCTCTCTCTCCTCCTGTGCTGTCCTCCCTCTCTCTCGCACCCTCTCTCTCCCTCCCACTCTCCCTCCCTCTCTCTCTCTCCCCCTGTGCTGTCCTCTCCCTCCCTTCCCCCGGCGGTGTCAGGTGAGTTCATGGTGTCCCCGGTGGAGGGGGAGCTGCGTGTGCGGCGGGACGTGGAGCTGGACCGGGAGACCACGCCCTTCTACAACCTGACCGTCACAGCCCTGGACCTGGGCACGCCCCCCCCGCAGCAGCACGGTGGGAGACACACACACACACACACACACACACACATGCACACACACGCACATGCACAGTCATAGATACACAGACGCACTCATACACACACAAACACACTCATAGATACACAGACTCATACACACGCAAAACACACTCATAGATACACACACTCATGCAGACTTAGAGACACACACGCTCATGCACACACAAACACACACACACACACACTTATACACACATAAACACACACTCGTAGATACACACGCTCGTACACACACAAACACACACACACACACACACATAGACACACACACTCATAGATACACAAACACACACACACACACACACACACACACAGATTTATTGAATAACTGTCAACATGTGGAGCGGGTCTGGGTCAGCGTCGTCTGCCTCGGCCAACATACTTCAGTTGGGTGTTGGTGTTGGTGGAGACAGTGTGCGCGCAACCGTAGTCACAACAATGCTGCTGAAAACTGCTGGAAACCATTAACTATTAACAGCTGTAATATCGCTATAATGTTTGTGTGGATGTGTGTTTGTCTGTGTGTTTGTCTGTGTGAATGTGTGTGTGAATGTGTAAGTGTGTGATTGTGTGTGTGGGTGTGCATGTGTGTGTATGTGTGTGCATGTGTGTGTCTTTGTATAAGTGTAAGTTATGCGGGTGTGTGTTTGTGTAAGTATGTGTTTGTGTGTGAGCGTGTGCATGTGTGTGTGTTTGTGTGAGTGTGTGTGTGTG
>NC_140277.1:3793403-3908403 GCF_964030765.1 Micromesistius poutassou | reverse complement strand
CAAAATAGGGTTGAGATAATCAAACTATCTCCTTCCCTCCCTCCCTCTCTCCATCCCTCCCTCCCTCCTCCTCCCTGCCTCCCTCCCTCTCCACCTCCCTCCCTCTCTCTTTCCCTGATCAGTCTGCTGTTCTAATACTTTGTGCCACTTCAAGGTTTAGCAGTAATTAATGAGGAGGTGGATGTGTATTGAGTAGTTGGTATTGATCAGATGGTATCCTCTCCCTGGTTCCCCAGGAAGTACGCTGACCGTGCTCAATGGGCCGGTGCTGGCCGAGGACAGAGACATCGGACCCAACGCCGTGGTCAAGTACCGCCTGCTGGGCTCCCGACCGGCCCTCTTTAGAGTGGACATCAACACGGGTAACACACACACACACGCATGCACGCACGCCGCACGCACACACACAAGCATATACACAAGCACACACAGATACACACATGCAGACACAAACAAGAACACACGCACGCACGCACACAGACACAGACGGACAGACACACACAAAATAAAACACATACAAACACACACACACACACAGACAAAAATCAAAACACACAAACACACAGACAAAAATCCAAGAACACACACGCGCACACACACACACACACACACACACACACACACACACACACAGCCAAAAGCAAAAACACACACACACACACACAAAAAGCCAATCATCCACTAAAGAAAACAACCAGCTGCGTGTTCCACCGCGCCTTCTCTCACCTCCCCCCTCTCCCCCCTCTCCCCCAGGCGTGCTGCACGTGGTCCAGGGGGCGCGTCTGGACCGGGAGGCGTACCTGGAGCCCCGCGTGGAGCTGGCCCTGGTGGCGGAGGACGTGGGCGGGCTGAACAGCAGCGTGCCCCTCACCGTCACCATCCTGGACCAGAACGACAACCCGCCCATCTTCAGCCCCTCCAGCTACAGCGTCAGGCTCCCTGAGAACAGCCCCACCGGTGAGGAGGGTGTGTGTGCGTGTGTGTGTGTGTGTGTGTGTGTGCGTGTGTGTGTGAGTTGGTGTGCCTGTGTGTGCGTGCGTGTTTATGTATGTGTGTGAGTGTGGGTTCGTGCCTCTTAGGAACAGAGGCTGGGGGACGGACTATATGTAGGTTCTTCTTGTGCCAAATGGGTGGTCCTCCCGTCTCAGGAAAGGGCATCGCTCAGTAAAAACAAAATTGACTTAATTATGCTTTCCTGCAATTGTCTCCCTTTGTCTCCCCCTGGGACGTCCCACCACGGGGGCCTCTCCCGCCACAACAACATTTATGCTCATGCTGATAATGTTCCCCCGTTGTTCCCCTGGCCCCCCCCCCATGTCTTGTTTCATTGGTGATTAGTGTGTATGAGTCATTGAAGACCGACAAGGTGAATTCTGCATTGAAGAACAACTTACGAGTTATTTTGACGAGTTAACTTACGAGTTAACTTCCGAGTTGTTTTGCAATGCCAATAAATATTTGACATCTTCAATACAAACACTCTGCTATGACCGGCGCATGTAATGGTGGTGAAACAATGACACCATCTGAGTTTTTCACTCCCTGTGTGTGTGTTTGTGTTTGCCTGCATGCACCAGGCGTGGTGGTGACCCAGCTCTCCGCCAGCGACGCGGACGCGGGCTCCAACGGCTGGCTGGCGTACCGCCTGGAGAGCGGCGCCCAGGACCGCTTCGTGGTGGACGCCGCGTCGGGCGCCGTGCTGGTGGGCAACGCCACGCTGGACCGCGAGGACCGCGGCTCCTACCGGCTGGTCATCGTGGCGACGGACCGCGGCACGCCCTCGCTGTCGGGCACGGCCACGCTCACCGTGCTGCTGGACGACGTCAACGACTCGCGGCCGCGCTTCCTGGAGCCCGTGACCACCATCAACGTCAACGAGTCCACGCCGCCGGGCGAGGTGGTCGCCACGCTCACCGCCACCGACCCCGACAACCGGCCCCGCCTGGAGTACTACATCATCTCTGTGGAGGCCCGGGACGACGGGAACCAGCCGGTGGACGGCCTGCAGGAGTCCTTCGGGATCGACTTCCACACCGGTAAGGGGCGGTCCGGTAAGGGGCGGTCCGGTAAGGGGCGGTCCGGTAAGGAGCGGTCCGGTAAGGAGCGGTCCGGTAAGGGGCTGTCCGGTAAGGGGCTGTCCGGTTAGGGGCAGTCCCTTAAGGAGAGACAGGCGAGATAGGCGGACAGGCATTGAACTAACGACCTTCCGGTTACCAGCCAACCCGCTCTACCTCCTGAGCCACATGTCTCCCCCGTGTGTGTGTGTGTGTGTGTGTGTGTGTGTCTGGGACACTGGACACACTGTGAGCTCCTGTCTGTGTCCTCAGGCGCTGTGTTTGTGCGGAACCCGCTGAACAGAGAGCAGGTGGCCACCTTCGAGATCATTGTGTCCGTCCACGACAACGCCAGCGATGTCATCGACCAGTCCGTCAGTGTGCCCAACGGTAAGGCCGCCGCCCTCGCTCTCCTTGCCGTCTTTGGATGCGGTTTGTTTTTGTGTTTTTGTTTGAAGCCTCGTCATCATCCTTCTGACCACAGCATGTTTGTGGTCACATCCAGGGCCGAAACCAAGGTTTGAAAAATAGTGAGGCCGGGGGTGAGGAGGGGGGTTGCGGCTTCAGTTGGGGGATCAGTTTTGTGTGGGGGGGGGGGTTGTTGCTCTCAGTGACCTCATAGCCGGCTACGGGCATGGGTACCTGTTATCTGTCACAGCAGTGACTTTCACCTACGTTTAGGGCTTGCTGTTTTTTAGGGTTTCTTGGAATGTGTTCTCGGTTCTTAGTCGTGTTTTGCAGTCCGGTCTTGTCCCTTCTCCGGCGGGGCCCACAGGGCTTACAGTCTTTAGGATTCTTTGGTGTTAGTTCCCGGTCTTGTCCCCTTTCCAGCGCGGCTGACCATCAACGTCCTGGATGTCAACGACAACGTCCCCCGTTTCCGGCCCTTCGGCGTGACCAACTTCACAGAGAAGATCCTGGAGGGGGCCCAGCCGGGCACCACGCTGCTGTCAGTGTCCGCCGTGGACCCCGACAGAGGCCCCAACGGCCAGGTCATCTACCAGCTGCTGGACCTCCCCCGGGGGGGCTACCTGAGGCTGGAGGACCCCTCCATCGGTACGCCCCCTGCTGGACAGACCACCCCCTGCTGGACAGACCCAGGCCCATTCACCAAACACATACTTAAAGGGGCTGTGACAACACAAAATCATTTTTTCATCAGTTTCAGTTTTAAATGTATCTTTGATTTTGAGCATAGTTTGAATTCCATTTTATTTGTATAGCCCTTTATTACAGGTACAGTCTCAAAGGGCTTAACAGCTTGTACATACACCCCCCTGACACCCCACCCCCCATAGGGCATGAAAAAGAGAGCCCCCCCCCTACACTTTACGGAACCTCTGAGAGGCAATTTTTGAAACAAAAGGACTTCTTCAAATGCATTAAAAAACTAAAACAAAAAACTGGACGGAAAATTACGGAGAAGTTGTATTGTTGACGTCATCGATCTTGGAATGTTTGCATTCCCATGACCAATGACATCAATGCCCCTCAACCTTTCCCGGACACCAGTTCCTAGAACCGATCACAAACCACGGCGCTCCCACACTAACTCTGACCGCGTATGTTTGGCAGGCAAGATCGTGGCCAACCGCACGGTGGACTTCGAGCAGGTCCAGTGGCTGAACTTCACCATCCGGGCGCAGGACCACGGCAGCCCCCCCCGCATCGCCGAGCTGCCCGTCTTCATGCGCATCGTGGACGTCAACGACAACAATCCCGTCTTCACCCAGCCCTCTTATCAGGTAGCGTGCCGACAGGGGGGACGAGGGGGACGGGGGGGCAGCTGGCCGACCCGGTCGGTCCGCTCAGTGGAGTGGCCTGCTGCTTAATGACTGCCGCTGTATATTTAGCCCGCTGCTCGCTTTCAAGAGCACTTCAGCTCTGTCATATCACTCCACAGGCCAGATGGCAGTGTTTTAGAGAATGCGGATATGCGCCCTCGAAATGTTGGCCCCAGAGCGAGTCATTAACTTAATTGTATGTATAAAAACACATCTGAACATGGTTCGGTGTTAAAGGATTCTTGAGCTTGTGTTTTATGTGCTGCATGCAAGTATACATTTCAAATGGCCCTTGTAACTATTTGACATCTTTTTTAACTGTGAGAGACTTAATACTTGAGTGTGTGGGAGTGGGAGACACAGCAGGGAGTTGAATGGCGGTGACGTCTCCGGGTCATAGCTCTGAGAGTCTTAACTGTGCCGTGTGTGTGTGTGTGCCACGGTCACAGAAACCGCTGTACGAGGACATCGAGCTGGGCACCATCGTCATACGGGTCAGCGCCACCGACGCAGACTCCGGCCTCTTCGCCGTCGTCGAGTACAGCCTGGTGGACGGGGAGGGCAAGTTCGGGATCAGACCCAGCTCTGTGAGCATTGCACGCAGCTGCACGCATGAGCGCACGCACACGTACACATATGGGCACACAAACACCCACACACACACACACACGCACACCGAGCCTGAAAGGGAACACACGTGCACACACACGCATAAGGGGACACGTGCAGAAGGGAGCACACATACACACACACAAATTTGTAGACACTACACTAGTGTCTAGAAGTGAGCATACACATGTGCACACACATGCATAAGGGGACACACACACACACATGCAGAAGGGAGTGCATGCACACGTGTATGCACACATACACAAAGACCAGAACACTGGCACCTCCTAGTTCACTGTTAGCTATTTTCATACGCCAAAGCAAAAAAATAACGTTTGTACTTATTGTACTTACTGTATGTCATTTTGGATAAAAGCGTCTGCTAAATGCCCAGAATGTAAATGTAAATATGTGAAGTTTGAGAGAAGCTACAGTTTATATTTGTGTGCCCTGAGTTTAATGATGAAATGAATCTCGGAAAGCACAGGCTTCTGTCTACATTTGTCTATCTTATTTGGAATTATGAGTTCCACCAACTGTTGAATGACCTCATTGTTGAATATGATTACCACACACCCATACACACACACACACACACACACACACGCCCAAACCCAAAATCACACACTGACACACACAAACACACACCCTCCTCTGAAATGCAAACAGAGGCATTGTGGCGGCCCTTCTCCGCCCCCACCGCCCTACCCCTGCTTCCTGCTCACGGAGCCTCCTCTGTCGTAGGGAGACATCTACATCCTGTCTCCGCTGGACAGAGAGACTAAAGACCACTACACCCTGACGGCCGTCGCCAGGGACAACCCCGGCGGCAGCCCCAACAACCGCCGCGAGAACTCTGTGCAGGTAGGGGCCAGGGCAAAGGTCATGGGGTCACGCGGGTCATGACCCCATGTACATCAGGTTGAATCATGGGATATTTTGTTGCCGGTACTCCTGTATATACCGTTACCTAGGTGAATAAAAACCTTGTTTCGTCACGTTGTGCATGAGAAATACTGTGGCAGTTTCAAACACGATTATATCTGATATATCAAATATCTAATATCTACCAACAATAACTCCCAATAATGACAGATCATTTTAGGATTCATCGCTAAACAAAGACCAACATTCCCATGTTGCCGTCGTAGTGGCGATGTTGCATCTTAACGTCTACGCCCTCTCTACCTTTGTCTTGTGTATGGCCTGTAGTAGTGTCTGAATTCTCTCTCTCTCTCTCTCTCTCTCCCTCTCTCTCTCGCTCTCTCTCTTTCTCTCTCTTTCTCTCTCTCCCTTTCTATCACTCTCTCTCTCTTTATCTCTCTCTGCCTCTCCCCTCTCTTTCACTCTCTCCCTCTCCCTCTCTCTCTCTCTCTCTCTCTCTCTCTCTCTCTCTCTCTCTCTCTCTCTCTCTCTACCCTCGCCTTGTGTCCCGCTCCAGGTGCTGGTGACAGTGCTGGACGTCAACGACTACCGGCCGCGCTTCGCCCGGCGCGCCTTCAACACCAGCGTGTTCGAGAACGAGCCCAGCGGGACCTCCATCATCACGCTGTCCGCCACGGACCTGGACGAGGGCGAGAACGGCCTGCTCACCTACAGCATGCAGGGGGCCGGCGCAGGTACAACACCCTGCACACACACACACACACATATAAACGTATACACTACACACACATATACACGGACACACCCATGCACACACATACACACACATATACACATACACACTTATACACGTACACATACACATACACATACAGTGCATACACATACATACACACACTTATACACAAACACACACACTTATACCCACAAACAAACACACACACACACACGTACACATACACACACGCACACAATTCAAAAAAATGTCTATTGACTATTGCTGACGGGTCTTCCAACACTATGAACCTTTTATAGCCAGTTACGTGTTAGGTATCCACCATTAACTAACTACATGCTAGTCCCTACTGTAAACCACCTACAGGCCTTTAGTGGAACTACATGCTAGTCTCTACCGTAAACCACCTACAGGCCTTTAGTGGAACTACATGCTAGTCTCTACCGTAAACCACCTACAGGCCTTTAGTGGAACTACATGCTAGTCTCTACCGTAAACCACCTCAAAGCCGTAACGTGTAGTCGGTGTGGCCTCCCTCATGAAGAGGTGTTCTCCCTGGACGAGGACACCGGGCTGGTGCGCTCCCGCCGGCTGCTGCAGTCCTCGGAGCGCTTCAACCTCACGGTGACGGCCACCGACAAGGGCAGCCCCGCCCTCAGCGGCCACGCCTTCCTGCTCATCACCATCATCGACGTCAACGACAACCGGCCCGTCTTCGTCTGGCCCACCAACGGGACCACCGTCAGCATCTATGAGGTCTGTGGGAGCGCTGGGTGTGTGGGTGGGAGAGGTGTGTGTGTGTGTGCGTGTGTTGAAGCAGTGTGTGTGTGTGTGTGTGTGTGTGTGTGTGTGTGTGTGTGTGTGTGTGTGTGAGGTGTGTGTGTGTGTGAGCGGGGTGTCATATGAGGGTGTGTGCACACGTGTGTGTGCCTTGGAATCATATTAAATTCCAGTTGCGCATGATATTCTTAAAAGGTTTTTGGTTGTGTGCGTCTGTGTTTGCATCTGCGGGTGTGTCTGCGTCTACTTGTGTTAGCTGCGTGTGTGTATGTGTACGTGTGTCTGTGTGCGTGTGCGTGTACGCTCATGTGTGTGCCTGTAATCACAGTTAGTGCCAGATGTGCATTATATTCATGTTCATTTTTGCGTGTGTGCGTCCGCTTGTGCGTCTGCGTCTGCGTCTGCCTCTGCCTCTGCGGTGTGTGTGTGTGTGTGTGTGTGTGTGTGCGCCCCCCCCCCCCCAGGAGAGGCCCTCCGGCCTGGAGGTGTGCACGGTGCTGGCCACCGACGTGGACGAGGGTGTGAACGGCGAGGTGCGCTACGCCTTCCTGCAGACGGGCGCCGGCAACAGGGACTGGGAAAACTTCCACATCAACGCGCTGACCGGCGCCATCACCACCGCCGTGAGGCTGGACCGCGAGAAGCAGAGCAAGCACGACGTGAGTCCCAGGCTGTGTGGGTGGGGTGGGTAGATGGGGGGGTCTGTGTGTGCGTGCATGCGAGTGTGTGTGTGTGCACGTGCGTGCGTGCGTGCGTGCGTGCGTGCGTGCGTGCGTGCGAGCGTGTGTGGTTGCATGTGTGAAACGTGATGTGTCTGTTTTGCTTTTATGACATAAATGAAATAGGAACCACCTCTCTATTTAAAGAAAGGGATAAATAAAGCATCCATCTATCCTTACCTGTGACTGTTGGAAGTTACTGGACGAAGACAGCAGAACATCCACTTCAGCCAAGTTTGCTGTCTGAAACGTGCCGTATGTTGCTGCCACCGGTTCACGTCCTCCTGGGCTGTGTGTGTGTGCTGTCTGCAGCGGGCCGTATGGATGTATGTGTGATATGTTCATATCCTCCTGGGCTGTGTGTTTGCGTGCCAGCTGATCCTGGTGGCCTATGACCTGGGCCAGCCCGTGCCCTACGAGACCACCCAGCCCCTGCAGGTGGTGCTGCTGGACATCGACGACAATGAGCCCGTCTTCCTCAAACCACCGGTCAGTTCAAACCACAGCTCGATTCACGGTTTTTGTTCCATGCATATTCCCCTTCAATGTTCACTCAGATCCTCAGGTGAAAAGGGGTCTTATAGGACTGTTAGTGAACACTGTTCAGTGGTGCTTGTGTCTTAAAGGACTGTTAGTGAACACTATTCGGTGGGTGCTTGCGTCCTTAAGGACTGTTAGTGACCACTATTCTGTGTGTGCTTGTGTCCCAGCGCGGCAGCTTGCCCTACCAGGTCCTGACGGTGCGGGAGCACTCTGAACCTGGGACCATGGTGGGCAACGTGACCGGAGCCGTTGACGCAGACGAGGGCTCCAACGCTGTGGTGTACTACTTCATCGCAGGTGACTGCGGCCTCTCTCTGCAAAAACACAGTCAAAAAAGTTTATACCGTTTCACCACACTATTTGAGTTAAACGAGCGGTTTAGCGTTATAGCTATTCCATAGCGCCGGCAGCCAGTACAGATCTCTGGCTTGTTCAAATAAATTTTCATCTGGTTTTTTACTTCCCTCAACACGGGGTGACCCTCAGGAAAATGATAATGGGGTAAAAATCGTTGGAGTTCTCCTTTAACCGCTAGACCTCAGGATGGTCTTTTAAACACATCTCTCTCTCTCTCTCGCTCTCTCTCTCTCTCCCTCTCTCTCGCTCTCCACTTCTCCCTCTCCCTCCCTCCCTCTCCCTCCCTCCCTATCTCGGTCTCGCCCTCTCCCTCCCTCTCACCCTCTCCTCCCCCCCCACCCCCCCCCCCCCTCTGTTTCCAGAAGGGAACAGCAGGGGTAACTTTGAGCTGAACAAGACGGGCGAGTTACAGGTGAGGAGGGACCTGGACCGGGAGGAGATCTCCGTGTACACCATCATCGTCAAGGCCTCCAGCAACCAGAGCTGGAGCCCCGTCCGGGCGCAGAGGGCGTCCTGGGCCCGGGCGCTGGACCCCGGCCGGGACCCCACCCTGCAGAAGGTCAACATCTACCTGGAGGACATCAACGACCAGTCGCCTCGCTTCGTCAAGAAGGAGTACACGGCCGGTAAGAGGACGGAGCGCTGTGTGTGTGTCGAGTGTGTTGCGTGCTCCTGGTAGGAACGGGCCCGTATAGTCTCTGGTGATGGGTTAGTGTGTTAAGTCAAGGTTCAATTTCTCCTGTTACGATGACGATTCTGCAGTCAATCCCTCTCTCTGTTTTCGTTAATGTCTCTCTGTCTCTCTGTCTGTCTCTCTCACTCTCTCTCTCTCTCTCGTTCTCTCTCCCCCTCTCCCTCTCCCAACCACCATGACCCTCTCCTCTCTCCGTCGCAGGCGTGGCGGCTGATGCTAAGGTGGGCTCGGAGCTGATCAGGGTGACGGCGGTGGACAACGACATCGGCAACAACAGCGTGGTGCGCTACCACATCGTCACCATCCAGTACATCAGGCTGCAGTCCAACGACACCGAGGACATGGGCGACATCTTCATCATAGGTACGCCCGCACGCCTCTCCTCGTCCTCCTCGCCTGTACACGGACACCCTGAGGGACTTAATGCTAGTCTCTGCCGTAAACCACCTAAAGGCCGTTAGAGGAACTGCATGCTAGTCTCTGCCATAAACCACCTAAAGGCTGTTAGAGGAACTACACGCTAGTCTCTGTCGTAAACCACCTAGAGGCTGTTAAAGGAACTGCACGCTAGTCTCTGCCGTAAACCACCTAGAGGCTGTTAAAGGAACTGCACGCTAGTCTCTGCCATAGGAATTGACATGACCCTGTTCACCAAGATTTTGAGCTTGTCTGCAATCGGTGTTACCAGTGATTCATCATCACTGCCATCCGTGTCCTCAGTAATTCATCACTGATTTGTGAGACCAGCACACGTAGAACAGCATAAGCTGCAGGTCTCTAACGAAGCTGTATAAGCCACGTCTCTCCCTCCTCCCTGGGCGTCTCCTAGACAACACGGGCGTCATCCGTACCTACGACCTGTTCACGGCCTACGGCCCCGGCTACTTCCAGTTGGAGGTGCTGGCCTGCGACGAGGCGGGCAACAGCGATATGGCCATTGTGGGGATCTACATCCTGCGGGATGACCAGCGGGTCAAGATCATGATCAACGACATCCCCGAGAACGTGCGCCTCTTCCAGGACGAGTTCATCAAGCTGCTGTCCAACATCACCGGTGCCATCGTCAACACCGACGATGTACAGGTGAGGCAGAGGGCTCACTTCCAACAAAAACGTTTTGGTGTTGTTTTCCCTGTGTGTCCTCATTTGTGAAACTCCTGGCAGCTGTGTCGATTAGTCCTTCTGTTCACCCGGGTTCTTGTTGGACCATTTCACCAGTTTCTCCCTTGGAACCTGTTATTTTTGTTTCTGCCTGTGTTTGAATGTGTTTTAATTTAATTGGACACTAGCACATGTAGTGTGTCGACAGGGGAAAAGGAATAAATCTACTACTGGTGTTGGGGTTAAATAACAAGAACACAGGGGAACAGAATCTGTAATCAACACAGGTGAACAGAATCAGGAATTACCAAATCAGTATTTAACATAGGTGAACAGAATCAGTAGTCCACACAGTTGAACCAAATTAGTATTAACACAGATTCACAGGATCAGTGTTTAACACAGTTGAACAGAACTATCAATAAACACAAGTGAACAGAACCAGTAAATTTGCTATTGTGGCAAGAATGTCCCAATCAAGGATATTACCGTCCTGTTTAGAACCGATACACAAAAGCATTTGGAGGCGGTCCCACATTTCACTGTTGCTCTCCTCTCTTCTCAGTTCCACGTGAACAAGAACGGCGCTGTGAATTTCGCCCAGACGGACGTGCTGATCCACGTGGTGAACAAGCAGACCAACCGCATCCTCGATGTCGAAAGGTCTGACCTCAGACCAGCCCAAAGCACTGAGCCATGTCGTTATTCTGCCCTGCCATGTGCTGTGGATGTGTAGCCCTCTGAACGCTTTGTCCCGGGGTTTGCCCACGCAGGGTCATCCAGATGATCGATGAGAACAAGGAGCAGCTCAGGAACCTGTTCAGGACCCACAACGTCCTGGACGTCCAGCCCGCCGTCAGCGGGAAGGCACCTGACGACTTCTCGACGCTGCAGGTGAGAGAGGGGGAGGGTATGGGTTGAGATTAAGACCACAAACACATGCTAACTATGTGGCTGTCGGTACGGTTAGACGACAAGCACACCCAGTTTAGTGCTTGGCGGGTTTTGTGTGGAAATATCCCTTCTCGCTAACTTTTGAATTTTATTGCTTGAATTTGATAATTGCATTTCCCAGAACTACATTTCCCAGAATGTCATTGTCCAGAACAACATTTCCCAGAACAACATTTCCCAGAACTACATTTCCCAGAATGTCATTGTCCAGAACTACATTTCCCAGCAGTCTTTAGGTCTGTTGTTGAACCCTCCTCTCTTCCAGCTGGTCATCATCATCCTGGCTGTTCTGCTGTGCTTGGTGGGCATTCTGTTCGCCACCATGAGCTGGCACTTCCGGACAGTGTGAGTGCCGAGTTTCCTCACATCACCAAGCACCTCAATATCATCGTTACACTTGAGCTGTTGACTAAATAATGTGATCATCTCAAAGTGTTGATGTGTTAACCTCTATGATGTCTTGTGTGTTTCTTGGTCGATAGACACAAGAGGAAGCTCAAAGCCATAGTGGCCGGCTCTACAGGTGAGATGGACTGCAGGTTCAAGTTAACAGCAGGATGGTGTCATGCATCACATGTTGACGTGCAGCATGACATGTCTCACGTGTGCCATGTTGTTGTGTATCTAGGGAACCAGGGTCTTATGGACGTCCTTGACATGCCCAACACGAACAAGTACTCTTTTGAGGGGTAAGACAACGGTGGACCTACGCAACGCCTTGCATCACTTTGGGTCTTTATTTGGGTCTTTCTTTCATGAGTTTCGGGGGTTTATCAAACACATGTTGAATAGCCATTAAACACAAAACACAAGCCGTTAATCACATAGGACATTTACATTTATCCAAAGCGACTTATAATAAGAAGAATTTGTCAGAAGGCAGAGAAACAACAATATATCACTGTTGGTACAGTAAGGAAGTGCCAAGGAAGTGCCAAGCACTAACAATAAAGACATTAATCAGTCACTTTAGGTCACGTCAAACAAGCAAAGAGACTCTGGTACAGAAAGGTGTGTCTAAAGTGTCTGTACAAGGTTCATGTCCCGTGTGGTCATTTGGTTTCTGAGCACCCCCCTCTTGCCCGACCCCCCCCCCCCAGGGCTAACCCCGTGTGGCTGGACCCCTTCTGCCGCAACCTGGAGCTGGCAGCGCAGGCGGACCACGAGGACGACCTGCCGGGGGACCTGAGCGAGATCAGCGACCTGTGGAACAGCCCCGCCCGCACACATGTCAGTACCTCCTCCCCTCCCCCGGCCCCGCCCGCCCACATGTTAGTACCCCCTCCCCCTCCCCACGGCACCTCCCCCGGCCCCGCCCGCACACAAGTCGGTACCCCCTTCCCCCTCCCCTAGCGCCGCCCGCACACACTTCAGTACCCCCTCCATATCCACTCCAGGTCCAGGGTTACACGCACACACACACACGCACACACACACACACACACACACACACACACACACACACACACACACACACACACACACACACACACACACACCTGGGTTCAGTATTTGTTCATGAATCATGCTTAGCTTCAGCCTTTATGTGCCTCGGCTGAACTGACGGAGGGGGTCATCGTTCTTCAGAGATTCAGCCTGACCCCCTGTCACTCCCATTACACAGCTGTGTCTTCACCAGGACTCCATTTCAAACTGTGTGTGTGTGTGTGTGTGTGTGTGTGTGTGTGTGTGTGTGTGTGTGTGTGTGTGTGTGTGTGTGTGTGTGTGTGTGTGTGTGTGTGTGTGTGTGTGTGTGTGTGTGTGTGTGTGTACGTTTGTCTCTGTGTACCCACCTGATTCAGCTTGACCCCTCTGTCACTCCCATTACACAGCTATTTCACCAACAAGACTGCATTTCAAACTCTGTGTGTGCGTGTACGTTTGTCTGTGTGTGTGTGTGTGTGTGTGTGCGTGCGTGCGTGCATGCGTGCGTGTGTGTGCATACGTGCGTTGGATGTAAAGGGTACCTTTGGCCGGGAGCCACAGGCCAGGCCAGAGGACGACCGCTACCTGCGGGCGGCGATCCAGGAGTACGACAACATCGCTAAGCTGGGACACATCATGAGGGACGGGCCCATCAAGGTGAGAGACGCACACATCATCAACACTCAGCCATATCATGGACCTCCTCTGTCCCCGCCGACGCAGAGGGAGACGAGGTCTGGAGGGGGACAATAGGGGACAGGTTTATGTTGGTTATTGTTGTACGGGCGTTTTTTCTAATGGTCACTGCGATTCCATCAGGGCTCCCTGCTCAAGGTGGTTCTGGACGACTACCTGAGGTTGAAGGGGCTCTTTGCGGCCCGACTGGTCACTAAATCCACCAGCCAGGGAGACCACTCGTCGGTCACGGAGGTGGGCTCGGAGCGGCGGCTGGTGCCGCGCCAACCGCTGCTCTCTCTCTCCCTCGTCCCTAGAGGGTGCTCTTCGCACCGCTGTGCTGCTGTTCCTCTCCCTCACCACTAGATGGCGGTGTCCTGTCGTTGCTCCGCTCAGAGGCATCGTGTGCTGCTTCACCACCGACCCCTCTGCCTTCCCCTCACTGCTTCTCTCACTTTGGTCGCTTGAATCAGACCTGAGCTCAACAGAATCCACAATCAGACAGATCTTGACAGAATGGCATCTGTGGTGATTAGGACGTGCCACAATGTACAATTTAAGACCTTTCATGATTCACGTAATCAGAGAGAATGTAATCAATTCAAACGGATATTATCAAATATATTGTTACAAAATTAGGATATTGTGGGTCCAAGTCTGATTCAGGCATAGCCACTGCTAGTTGTTGTGTTCTAGACTGTAATTTAACTACTCTCTTACTCTGCAATGAATCCCTGCTTACGACTCGTGTATTGTGTGATATCAAATGACAAATCGCCTCTTCCTACTTTTTTCACTTTCCTGAGCTCTGTGAACGTGAACCTTATCTTCCTCACCGGCACCTTTCAACCTCTCTGAAGGACACTACTTGTATCACACCACCAATGTTTACTCTATTTTAGTTCATTAAAAATAAATTTGAAATGTGTTCAGTGAACGTCTCAGACTGCCAGTCAGTCGGAAACTTCCCAAGCAGGACTAATCTTTCCCTCTCTAACTGTACTTCCTGTTTCCTCCCTAACTGTACTTCCTGTTTCCCTCTCTAACTGTACTTCCTGTTTCCCTCTCTAACTGTACTTCCTGTTTCCCTCTCTAACTGTACTTCCTGCTCCTCTCTCTGATGCCGCCTCCCTCCCTCTCTAACTGTACTTCCTGTTTCCCGTTCTAACTGTACATCCTGTTTCCCTCTCTAACTGTACTTCCTGTTCCTCTCTCTGATCCCGCCTCCCTCCCTCTCTAACTGTACTTCCTGTTTCCTGTTCCTCTGGTCCCGCCCCCCCGTCCCCCCCTGGCCTCCAGCTGATCCAGAGCGACCTGGACGAGGAGGACGAGGACCGCCTGAGCTCCGGCGGCGGGCGTGGCACGCTGCGCTTCAAGCACAAGCTCCCGCTGGAGATGCGCGGGCCGGAGGGCGTGCACGTGGTGCACGGCAGCACGGGCACGCTGCTGACCTCCGACCTCAACAGCCTGCCCGAGGACGACCAGCGCGCGCTGGCGCGCTCCCTGGAGACGCTCAACGTCGACAGCGACGGCGGCTCGCCGTACACCGAGCGCAACGCTCGCACCGAGTCGGCCAAGTCCACGCCACTGCACCGCAACAAGGGCGCCCACCCCCTGTCGGGAAGCCCCCTGGAGGTCACCGAGTTATGACTAGCCGAGGCCTCGCTGGTCTGAGAGCCCCGCCGTGTGTTTGTGTCCTTGAGGGTCAACCCCCGCCCACCCCAGTAACCCCACCCACCCACTCAGCCCTCACCTCTGTTCCGACCCACGCAGGGCGTCCATCATGGGAGGGGGGTGTTGTGTAGAGAGCCTTTGGATGAGCAGCAGATGAGACGTACCTCCCTGGCTACTGGGCGGAGGCAGAGAGGAAGGCGGGGAGTGAGTTTGATGCTTGACTTGGTGGTGCCACTTGAAGACGCCCACGCCAGCTTCAGTTAGCGGATGATGACGATCAGCCAGGCGACGTCGGCTACGCTCACGTTTCGACCCGAAGACGCAGCCCAGCAAGAGACGGACAGGAAGCTGAACCCGATGTTGCTAAGCGATCGCTGCAAGGCTGTCTCCATGGCGCTCCATCTCTTAACGTCCCCAATTTGATCTTTCGGACTGCACACACTCACACAAGCATGCAGACACACAGACGGTACCACAGGCAGACCAGCGAATGGCCATTCAAGGGGTCGGACAGTCAATCTAATCTTTAGATTTTTTTAAATTGATATGAGGAAACAATCATTGTTGAACACCTGTGAATGCGAGGACTACATGTTGATAAAAAGGAGCCGATGTTTCAGATCAATGCTCAGAACTATACATGATAACGATTTCTCAATGGCGTTACTGAGAGCCGATCTTGTTCTCGTACCAAGAGGCTCCGATGTAAACCTTCCTAAGTGATGTCAAGGCCTGCTGAGATGGACGATTCTACAGCAGGGGGCCAAGGTTCGATGGATTCTTCCATTAGCCACGCCTGCGTTCTATTGGACGGAATCAACCAATTGTGTTCAAGGAGACCGCTCACTGTTGCTTGAGAGACTTGAGCTCTTGATAAAAAAAACATGAACAAGATTATCTGAAGATAGGCCACAGCAAAAAAGATTTAACCTTTGTATGGACCTGGGGTTAACAACTCTCCACCTCAAGAATGCCCTTCGCCCATGAAAAGAAACACTGCCACCTGCTGGTGTAAAATAATCAATGCTCAAAATGAGCAGTTTTTGCTTTATTTTTTTATTTGATAAGAAAATATTTAAGCAGAGGAAATGTATTGGGATAAAAAAATATTTTTGGAAGAAAATGCTGACTTACCAAAACGTTTGTTGAGATCAGTTGTGGATGTTTGGAGTGTGTGTACATTGTGCTCCGGTGATCGTGTTGTCCGGTCGGCCTGCGTAAAGCGTCGGTTGCCCGCGAGTGGTGTTTTATAACTCCCATTTTGTACTTTTTTTTTTTTCAATCATTGTCCCCCAGGCCCCTGGAATTTGTGTTGGCAAATGTTGTTTGAAGATGTGTAATAAAATAAATATGCAACGTGCAGAGACTTGGGTCAATGGAAGAGCATACTGTAGATGAAAGTGCAAATATGGAAGTCTCTCATAAATAACTGAATAAAACACTGGACTCTGATCAAACGATACTGTCAATCAGAGTAAATACTAAATCAAGATTTTAATTGAGATGAGTGGATAAATAAATCAAGACAATCCATTACCAGTACACCTATATTTTATTGGTTTCCAACTGGGATAGAAAAGCGATTTATCAATGAGGACTAGGTGCATCCGTGGTGGTCTCCATGGTGATCTCTCTACCCTCACCGGGCCGTGGCCGTCCCGGCTATTGTGGCGGCAGCTGCGACTACGGCGACAGCAGCGGTAGCGGTGGTGGCAGCGGTGGTGGTGGTCCCACCAGGGGCCATCTTCTTCAGCGTCCTGTTCAACTGCAGAGAGAAGGGAGGCGTTAACCGCCATGCTGGTACCAACGTGTGGGAGGCTCGAGGTGCTGGTTTAGAGTAGAGTACTGGTACAAGCACCAACATGGTGCTGGTTTAGAGTAGAGTACTGGTACAAGCACCAACATGGTGCTGGTTTAGAGTAGAGTACCGGTACAAGCACCAACATGGTGCTGGTTTAGAGTAGAGTACTGGTACAAGCACCAACATGTGGAGGCTCACGTTGCTAGTTTAGAGTACCAGTACAAGTAGATGCACTTACTTCCTCAAACTTGTGGATCTGTCTGATGAAGAAGTCTCCGTAGCGACGGGCGACCTTGGTGTCAGCGATGTGGATCATGTCCTGGAGGCAGACCGCATAACACAGTGTTAAACAGGGCACTTAAACAATATACACAAGGTACTTAGAATAAGTACATTTGTCAGAAGAAAGAGAAACAACAATACATCGCCGTCAGTACAGGAAGGATGTTCATAGAGACAATTGCCCTAGCTAAACCCAAACACCCACCTTGTCGATGTAGAAGTCCACCTCAGAGGCCGACTGGAACTCTCCGTCCAGCGCCGAGATGCCGCTGGTCCACACCAGGTTCTTCATCTTGTGCTTGAAGACCAGCAGCTGGATGCGGAACTCCTGCTCCGACATGTCCAGGAAGCCCGCCAGCTTGGCCACCGGCATGGTGGTGTACAGTTTCAGGAAGCTGCGCGGCACACACACACACACACGGTTAGTCAGCAGCTGGACATGGTTCACCTCCATCACTTACCACTATAACGCAAATCAGGGGCTCATTGAATATATATTATTTGACAGCATTGAACTGCATACAAGTTAAGTGAGAAGGCCTCAGGTGCCAGCAGGGTCCGAAAGTAACACCTGTCCCCAGAAGGTAAATGGACCCATTTGTCAAACTAAAATCCAGGGTTGCATATTAAAACACAATTGACACAAGTCAATTTTGCACCTGTGTGCCCGAATATCCCATTAGAGTACAAGAGCCGATGGATATGCCAGTCTGATGGCAACATCACAGTCTGTGTGAAACACCACAGTCCTCAGAGGTGTTTGCATGCGGCGCCCCCTACCTGCGGATGGTGGACAGCTGGGCCTGTTGCTGCACCTCCTCAGCGAACACCTTGAGCTGCTGCTGGAAGGGCTCCTTGTGGTAGTTGGGGTGCACGTTGTCGTAGTTGGGCACCACCGGCGACAGGAACTTGGGGCACGCAAAGCTGAACTGCTCCTCAAACACCTGCAGGTCTCTGGGGAGGACAAAGACACAGGCGCCGTTAGAACACATTGCTTATGTTCGAGGATTCAAACGCTGTTTTATTCAATGCCACTTACAGGTGAGGCTGAAAAGCACCAAAACAATTAATATTAGAGCAATGTCAAATTTGTAATAAAAATAAAGAAAGAAAAATGTTTCAATACAATTGTGTTGTTTCTAACAGAGTTGTGAGTTGCGGGACACTGGATAGTTAACCAAGAACTCAGCCGAAAAAAGGTTCTGGGTTTGCATGTAAAGTCAATATCCCCCATCGACCCATCCCAGCTCTCCACTTCCTGCTCCTCCACCACAAACATTTGAACCTTCAGTCAGTGGCTGGCTTTGGGCAGAAGCATCATCAGCTAGGGGACTACATAGCAATGCCTGTGTTTCTCACTAAAATGATGAGTATTTTTTTCTTCCAAAAATGTTTTGTGCTGGTGAAGGGGGTACTCAGCTAAAAGATATCTTAGAGGGGGTACACTAGTAGAATGAGTTTGAGAACCACTGCTAAAGAGAGGGCAGACGAGGGCTGAAGACGCGATGGCTCCAGCCTGTGTGTGTATAGAGAGGCGGCCTCACCCCTTCTGCATGCGCAGCATCTTGTCTCCGTACTTCTCCCTGAGCTGGGTGTGGATGCTCTCGTCGATGCGCATGGGGTACATGGTGAGGGCGATGGCCAGAAGGCCGTGCATCTGCTCGTTCTGCTTGTTGATCTGGGGGGGACACAACAGCCAGTCAGATTCATCTAGACTCAGAGACCCACCGGGACGGAGGGTTTCAGGACAGGCCGTTTAAAAGATACAGAACCTGGGAAGTAAACAATTACATAAATATACATGTATATATTATATATATATAACATTTTATAGGTATCAACTCCAAGTATCAAATCCAGAGTTAAAGCGGTGATATTATCCCATCAGATGCGAGTGTAATTAGCCATTACAAGCCTATCCATCAGGAAACTAAGTGGACACACCCACTTGTGGTGTCACTAAAACACAGGAAAGGGCAGATTTTCAAAGGGCTCGTAATGCCTAATCACACTCAAACCTGGTGGCATAATATCACCCAATGCCTTGGCGCCACGTAGTGAACACTGACCATCTCGTATTTGTACGTGGACCTCTGGAACATGTTCCTGGTCCTCTGGATGTACAGCAGGATGTTGGCGAACACGCGGATGGCGTCCTGGTACCTCCTCATCATCAGGTAGGCAAAGCCCACGTAGTAGTAGGTGGTGATCTGGCACTCAGGCACACGCGAGTACATACTCTGGGGAGGAGAAACAGGAGATGAAACAACGGGGTCAGGGAGGGTGTCGGAGAGACGCCAGAGGAAGGAAATCCTTCACACTGCCGGTTATCCCTCGACATTTACATTTTATCCAAAGCGACAATAAATACATTTGTCAGAAGAAAGAGAAACAACAATATATCGCCGTCGGTACAGTAAGGATGTTCATAGAACCAAGTGCCAAGCAATAACAATTGTTAGGTTAACCCATTCCCTGTATACATGGGAATGGGTGGGGGGGGGGGGGGGGGGGGAAGATGGAAGATGAGGTGAAACCCTTCAGACAGGCTTGGGCTCTACCTTCTTGTTGAGCTCAATGTTCTCCAGGACCTTGATGGCCTGGTAGTAATCCCCCAGGAGGGAGTGGAGCCTCAGCAGGCCCACCAGGCTGAAGTAGCCCAGCATCTTGTAGAGGGAGTGGCGTCCGTACTCCCCGGCCACACTCTCTGGGTCTCCTGTCCACGCCAACCACACAAACGCTCAACGTCAGACTAGAGGAAACATGTGCTCTTTTGGCCTCAAACCGGTTTTACTCTGGTTCAATTAATTCAATATTACAATTATACAATAGACATAAATGTAATGTAATTTGCAATGTAGTTCCTTATCATAGCACGTGATTGACAGCTCATGTTGGTCTTTGACAGACTCAAATATCACTGAAGGCAAGCTTGATCTACCCTAGCGACCGCAAGAAACCTATGAGCTTCGCCATCTAAATGGAAATGACACACCAAGTATATTCCAGAACAGTCTTTACCTCCACTGGTGTAGACCTCCAGCTGGCCATTGATGTTGCTCTTGTCCACCAGCGAGTGGAGAACGTTGAGGACGCTGTGGACGTTCCAGATCTTCGGGTTGCTCCTCAGAAACTCAATCTCTTCTTCAGACTTCTTGGCCGTCTTGCAGCGGTACTGGCTGAAGGACTGGAACTGTGGAGAAAATGGAAACAGAGCGTTTCACATGTGTGTTCTGCTGCTAATGAGCAATAAGGTAGAATGGGGTTTTTGGAGAGCTGGTAAACTACTGTTGGCTTAACAAGTGCTCTGTATATAACATTGAGACGCCATTCGGCATCCTGCAAGTACTCCCCTGAAGAATCACAGTCAGTCCCACGATAAGAATACAGTGATAACTTGGAAATGCACCATGGTTGTGAACCGGGTCGGAAATGAATGGGGCTTACATTTCGCCACAAAGGATATGTAATTAACTCAAAAAGTGGGATGACTGGGGCTTTAGATTGCAAAATTAAAACTTGATTACTCCGTTTTAGCAACGCCAACTTTTTTTTTCCTTAAATGCTTCATGTCGTCCAACATAGAAAATATGGAAAAAAGTTTACCTTGAAATTATACAAAATGGTAAAAAAATAAAGCTTTTTAAGAAGGAAACTAAATATATTTGCAATAACATAAATGTATAAAATGAAATATACCTGATAAATAAACTCATCAATGATGTCCCAAAGCCACTGATTGGGAAGCTCCAGAGGGGCGGGGCCATCGGCATCTGCACAACACACACACCTTTAATCCACTGGAACGACAGTACAACTCTACACTTCTTTTCATGAACAGTAGGGGCAAACCAATGTTTACTCACTCAAAATGTAGTTGAAGAGGTTGCAGTAATTGTAATACGACTCAAATCTCTGGTCCAGAGTGGGTCCACCCTAGAGCAAAATATAATTGATGTATTGATGTTAGTTAACAGGTGTGGTACATGGATGGCCACTCAATTTGATCTACGGGCCTCATGAGGTGAGTCACAAGAAGGAAGTAGAAGTGGTCACTCACGCTGACTTTGGCGTAGATGTGTCTGTAGTACAACTCCTTATACAGGATGATGAAGACGGCATCTAAAGGAGACGAGGAGGACAATGATGCAACAGTGATTTGAGTCACAAGCCTACACACATAAACTGACAATACATTTAAAAACAATTTATATTGTTCTAATGTAATGTTTTTCTACATGCTTGCAGAAAAACAATTTATATTGTTCTAATGTAATGTTTTTCTACATGCTTGCTGTAGTCAAAGTTTTATCCGTAAAGCTTTCAACAAATAAGCCATTGGACATTAACAACATTCAATGTTTGTGTTGAAAACAAATGCCAATAGAGATTACAAAAAGTATATTGCTGGATGAAAAACACTGTATTTTTAGATATATAGTCACCATTGCCAACGAGAGAAGCGATGGCCTCAGCCTCGGGCCAGGGGGAAGTCTTGAAGAAGCGATCTGTCAACTTGTTCCAACTGGCGGGGTCGGGGAAAAGGTAGGAGATGAATTAAGCATCAGCATCTGAGAGCCTCAACGCTGATGACAACAAAATCAGCAGTGATTCCAGGACAGAGGTTTTATGGGTATACCTGTTCTCATAGACATCTTGTATCTCGTAGATCTTCTGCTCGATGCTCTCACTGGACACACGGTTAGCCTGAAGCTCGTACACCTTCTGATCTATGAGGTCCGTGGTGGTTTTGTGGAAATACTGGAGGAAGTTCTTGATCACCTCTGGGATGACACTGTAGGTCTGTTGTTCATACTGCCTCTCATAGGCCAGATCTGCTTTAGGGTCCCCTGCAATGGAAACGTAGTACAACAATAAGAACAGGCTGCAACGAAATCAAGTAAGAAATGAAGTTGAGAATGTGTTTACTGACCTGTGTGGAGTGTGTCGTAGTCATAGGGGTCGTACTGTAGATAAATATAACAGGCTGTTATTAGCTAAATATCTGTCACAAGTCTGAGTACACCACCATCGCTGATATATTCTTGTATTTCAATTTTATTCTGGTCTAGTTTACGGGGGCTCTCATTGTTCACATAAATAGCCCTTAAACGAGTCACTCATACAATACAACACAACAGGGCTGCATGTGGCTCAGGAGGTAGAGCGGGTTAGCTGGTATCAGGAAGGTCGCTAGTTCGATTCCTGGCTCCTCCCGACAAGCTGGCTGTCGCCTTGCATGGTTGACACCGACGTCGGTGTGTGAATGGGTGATAGTTAGGCAGTATTGTAAAGCGCTTTGAGTGGCCACTGGTTAGAAAAGCCCTGTATAAATGCAGTCCATTTAGCATTTAGCATTTAACTTAAACGAACACGATTTGAAAAGAGGTACTACATTCCCATCGCTCACAGACCGTTCATCATCCTCACAGAACGTTTATCCTCACAGACCGTATGCTAGCTACTGTATTATGCTCTGGTGGCTAGGCTAACGAGCTAGCTATCAAGTCTATCGCTTTTATCAGCCTAAACGGTGATCCGTGTCTGTATATTAAACGAATGAAAGAATAGATATACCGCAGGGGTCTCTTCCTCGTCGTGGTAGGACATGATGACACTATTACTCCAGTATTGTCCAGATGATCGGTGTCAGCGGTGAGGAGAATAACCACGCAACTTGCGCCGGGCGACTGAAAGGAACCGGAAAGAGGCTGCGGCTCGGACGAGTTTACACCAGAGTGTTGCATTGTGGGATTGCAGCATGCCTCGGATGCCGCCAGCAGCGCCGACCATGGTGTGACACCGGTTTTCGAGTCTGACTCAAAGCGTTTGTCGAATGCCAATGGGTAGTCGTTATAGTGTGAAACCGCAAAGCTTTTGGTTAAGTGTTACTTACCGACAAAGGTGAATCGGTAAGAATGCATTTCAATGTTAATGAGACGATCAGCCACTCCTTGTTAACGTTCTCAATTTGTAAACAAACCTCTTCATTGAGAGCATTTTAACCGCTCAAGTAACTTACAGGATATTTCGATTTTGGTAATAATAACCTGAAGCCTACTGCAAATATACTTTTTTTTTTTTTTTTTTGCAGGTGTGAATCCAGCCTCAAAATCTACTGGGCGCCATCCAACACGGACAAAAAAGTTTGGAGTCGGGTGTTGTCCGCACCCCAGCAGCCCTCCGCAGCAAGCATGGTCTCTCCCCCCCCAAGCTGCGCAATCCTCTCGGCCTACCTCGTCCGATTCATCTTTCTCTGCCATGAATTTCCCGATGCCCTTCTCTGTCTCATTTTACCATCAATGGAAATGTCCAGTTTAATACACATGAATCGCCTGAATCGCAATAATTTTGTTATACATTTATTGCAAACAAAAATTATTTGGAATAAGGAATGCATGTTTGATCGATCGTAAAGCTGACTTGATACAATGTAGCAACTAAGTTATTAAACTAGTGATCAGATGCAGCCTTGTGTGGTTACCGAAACTATTGAGTAAGTAGGCCTAGGCTAAATTAAACCAAATAGCGGAGTATCCACATTAATTGCGTTAAAAAACAACAACAGTAGGCCTAATAAAACAAACGTAACGTTGTTATTTTAAAATGACTGCACTAGTTTGAGGCATTTATTTGCGCTCTCAGACCTTAACCAAGACTTTATTTTCTTCTACCCAAACGCGCGTCTTTCACTCAAAAGAAACGTTTCACGCCCAACTAAAAGCCGCAAGGGAGCGGCGACAGAGAAAGATGCGCGGAGGACGTTGTAGATCAGCCTGCACTGCAGTCGGTCCGAATAGATGGATATATTCTCGTTTCACCACTCACATAAGCAACACCTTTTCAACCATGGAGGCACCAGACGGGCAGAAGGGCACTCATTAAGGCACGTTATAGAATGTTCTTGTTCTAGAGGGCACATCATCATATGCATTTTCACGATATTTTCCCACCTCAGTAGTTGGTCCTATCTTTTTTCATCAGTCTATATGTAGCCTTATTTATTAACCGTTCCGCACTTTACGAATCTCCTTCAACTCTCCAAAAACGGAATCTGTTTCTTTCCATATAGGCCTACTGAACCTATCCACAGCTACGGTTCTTCTGACTGACGAGTTTAGGGTTGGGTTCAAGGGCGTCATGAGCTTTTTGAGAGTGAGGGGGACATATTTTGACGGGGGGTCTGGGGGTCCTCCCCCAGAAAAAATTTGAAAGAAGTAGATGCAATTTCCCGCATTCTGGTGCATTTTACCATGTTTTTAGATTTAAAATGATCTCCCTCTTTCATTGATTTTCCTTGGAGCTGGCATGGTCTGCAATTACTGACTACTATTATGTTATTTATATATATATATATATATTTTATTATTATTATTTTATATATATATATATTAACAGCCAATGTCTTGATGATATATAGGCTAGGTTTTTTATACAACAAAGTAGGCTATTAGGCACGAATATTTGATATTTGTTACTTTGAATATAGGTAATGCCAGAGAATGTCTCATAAGGGTGCTAACATTCTTATCAGAAAAGCTGGCTGTGTTTGGCCATGGAAGAACGTAATTTAGCTGTTTGGCCACGCAATGGAAAACTTGGGCAACTCTGGCTTACTTTCCTCTTCTTCGAAAAAAAAGTCCTTATGTCCAGATCGTGTCGCTGTCGTTGATCCGACTCTCAACATAGGCTTGCTTCGGTCGGCTTCGGTGCGTGTTTTGAATGCGTGCGTGATGCTGCGTTGTGTGTTAAAAAAACAGAAAAACGCGGAGTGGATTTCTATTTATATGGGTATTCCCCCTACTGATAAAGTGGAACGGATTTGATTGTGAAGCGATGGAAAGAACGCTGGACTAGTAGACCAGTCATGCACTAGTATTTTTGATGGCAAATGTGGGGGGGTCGAAACAACTTTTCTTCAAGGGTGGGGGGGACGTGTCCCCCCCCCAATTATATTATGGTGACGCCCATGGTTGGGTTACAGCAGCGGTTCTCAAAGTGTGGGGCGCGCCCCACTGGTGGGGAACAGAGACGTGACAGGTGGGGCGCGACAAACGGGAGGAAATTTCACTGAAAACTCCACATTTCTTATGGTAGGAGTGAAAGCTTGACAGTAGGGCTGGGCGATATGGACCACAAGTCATATCTCGTATTTTCAAGCAGAATGTCGCTATAAGATATATACATGCTATAAAATAAGTGCTGTCGCCGCGCTCCAACTCGTCATTCTACATCGGGGGCGCCGCGTCGCTGTGCTCGTTAACCTGCCTGTAGGCCAGGGTGGCTAAACATTTTAAAATTAGTCAGTCAAAAACAGTCGGAGCAAGATGTGGCAAATACATGTTTCGCTCTGAAGGGGATTTTAAAAAGTGACGCGAGCGGAAGAGCGGAGGCTGGGGGGGGAGCGTGTGTGAGCCAGAGGCAGAGCGGGACGGAGAGAGAGGTGAGCAGAGCAGTCCTGCACGGCTCTCATGTTGCAAACCCGCACCCGTCCTTATACCCGCACAACTTAAAACCACATCCGACCTGAATATCAGATCCAGCACCGGAGAAGTCTCGCTCTCTTGCTGCGCGGGATGCACTGAGCAGGGGTGGCGAGGATAAATCTGTCAATCTGAGCGATATTGGGAAACGAACGACCGTGCTTCTCGCCACCGCGATCACACACCGACAGAGTCGTCTTTAGGTGTTGTAACCGAGCAGCAGCTTCGTCCCGATGCTGAGCCTCGTCACTGGAGTCCTCCCCGTCCCATAGCGTGTCCGCTGACACTCCAGCTCTCTTCTCGGCCGGGGGGGCGCTGCTCGCATATTTTGTAGACGTGTCACTAATAATGATTTTTTTTTAATTTGAAATAGGCCTACATTTGAACATTTTAAGCTTGCAGCTTTGCAGCCACTCATGCAGGTATAGGTCTCATGAGTTCAATTGCTCACCTGTCTTGCCAAATGCATTGCTCGTCTTTTTTTTTTTTTTTAACAGATTGCAAAGTGGCACTTTTATTTTCTCTTTTTCTGAACTTGGTACAAGTCATGACACAGCTGCACTTTTATTTTCTCTTGTTGTTGAACTTGCTGTTATTTGACGTTATTGAGTTAGAATTTAGATACAACATGATGTAACTTGATGTTACTTCAATAAATGTGGAGATGTTAAGCTTGGCGTATTTCGTTAGCGTTGTGTTGGGGCGATGGGGGCAGGTGGGGCTTGAACATCCCCCCTTGTCCAAAGTGGGGGGTGACCGAAAAGGTTTGAGAACCACTGGGTTACAGGTTACCTATTCAAAGTCCTTCCCCTGACATATAATGATTGAATCTGGTAGGCCATGCAATCACACAAATACAGAAAGAGAATGAAATAGTCGGATTGCCTTTAAGAACTCACACCTAGAATATTGATTTAATGTCAATTTACATTAAATAAATAAAACTTTACATTTTACTCTTTTTTTTTTACCTGATAAACAAACGAGTTGACAGTATGCTTTTTATTGATAAAAGAGGCCTATAAACAGTGGTGAAAATGGCCCCAGGTAGCCTACTTGGAACAACCACCATTACTAACCAGTAATTACAATTGATGGTGCAATACTAGTTCAAAGTCAGAGTCAAAGCTTTATTGTCCATTCCAAAATATGTGCCAGACAAATAGAGGAATTGAAATTGTGTTTGTCTCTGACACGGTGCAATAAGGAGACAAGGATACAATTATTTTATTTTACCTAAGTAATATTGACAATAAATTAATTCTAAATAGAGCAAAAATAATTTTGAATAGTGCAAAGGTGAGGCAAAACAAAACAGTATAAATAAAATAAAGTTAAAAAAGAAATGGATTGAAATGTGCAATATGAGGAACATTATGGACAGGTTGGCCCTCTGTTCTTAAAGGTCCCATGACATGCCACCAGGTGTGGTGTGATTAGCCGTTACAAGCCGTTTTGAAAATCTGTCTCTTATGCCATCATAGGTGGGTGTGTCCACCTAGATGTGTGCCTCCTGACGTGCGCCTCCCAAAAATTGTAACCTTCCGTCGAGGTGACGCAGCAGCAAGGGCTGTGATTGGTCCACTCACTAAAACCTGACGCAGAAACAAAACAGATTCATGACTGTGTTCAAGCATCTGGTCGTGGTCGTTGCGTTGCGTCGACGTGGAACCATAATCAGCCCTTTAGGCAGGCTGTGTCCCCAGCTCTGAAGGCAGTGTTCCTGGCCCCCAGCAGCCCACAGACCTCTCCTGTCAGCCATGGCTTCTGGTTAGCCTGGGTGGTGATGGTTCTGTTGGTGGTCACATCAGCAATGCATTTGCTAATGTAGAAGGTGACAGTGTCAGAATACTCGTCAATGTCTGTGAGGTCGTGGTAGGTGGCTGCCTGATTAAAGATCTCCCAGTCAGTGGTTCCAGCAGTCCTGAAGTGCAGCAGAGGCCCCCTCTGGCCACAAATGTGGCTCCTTCACTTTGGTCAATTAATGATAGAGAGATAGATAGATTAAACTTACCATGCCATATAGATCAATCATTGACATCCAATTCAGATCCAAATGTATTGATACCCACCTTCAATTTTGACATGCCAGTCATCGTAGTGGAAAATTATTTCCTCGTCTTCATCCCTCTTATTACTGCCTTCAGGGCTCCATTCAGTTAAGAATAGGCCTCTGAAGATCTGCCTTGTCAGTTGTCCTCGGTGGCGCAGAAAATTGGCAGAAATTGCTGCCAATTTGCAGTCACAAGGTCAAAAAACTGACCACAGGCATTCATGCCAGCGGCATACTGCTGAACCATACTGGCCACTGTTGATGAGATCGTTACACTGTTATCTTTTCTGCATCCATTTACAATTGAAGCAATGACATTCATTGATGACATACATTCATTAAACAGTCCACACACACACACACACACACACACACAAAATGAAATGTCTGCATTCAAAACATTTTTTCTGCCATTACACTCCATGTATGTTATGGTATTTTCATTCATTCTTACCCATGGAAACAGTAGTTGGCCACCACCCACTCAGTGACCTGTGGCACCTCATGCAACGTTGCCGTGTAAAATGTGGGCACCCTGCAGTCCGAGACCCAGTCCCCACAGGATCCCTTCAAGCTCTGCAGGTCCTCCTCAGTGTGACACGCCTTCAACTTTTCAAAATTAACAAAGAGAAAAAAAAAAAAGCTTTGTCTTCAATTTGCTGTGTTGGTATGCTGTGCAATAATGCAAATATCTACATCTTTATATGAAAAACATGACAGAATTTCATTAACGTCACCTGTTGCAGTTTTCCCCCTTTCTCCTCATCGAGCAGCACCCCTATGTCGAGGTCACTGAGGGGCGCTGACTGGCCACACATGAGCATGTAAACAGCCCTGTTAATGGACCTGGGCCCAGGGCCACCGTGGGACACCGCATTGTAGTAGCCTACTTCCGATGCTCCAGGGCATGAAGGTCAAAAGAAAAAAAAAAGGTCATTCGGGGGTCCCTCAAAGAGCCAGAGGGTTCCCTGAATCGCCATTATTAGGAGTCTGTAAAGCAGAGCACTGGGGAAAAGTCGTTTGATAGTGTGGATATATGTCTATGGTGCCCGCCACATGCACGCGATCATGGAGTGTTGCCAGATTGGGCCAGATTTCCAGCCCAATCTGGCAACACGTTGCAGCCAACGAGAAGCATCATCTGAACTAAGCCTTCTTAGGAGGCTCCAGCTGCTTTTTATACGTTTAGTAGTTCAGTAAAAAAAAATATCAGAATAACTGATCCCTGTAACAGCGAGTTAAAATATTTAGAATTTATATTTTCTTCTATAGACAGATGTTTATCACTGCATACTGTTGCATACGTTATATAAAGGTCAAAGAAAGTCCATTAAAGATGTGTGTCAATCTTATTCATAAGTGCAGACACACACACACACACACACACAGCTATACAGTATATATATATTTATTTAATATATTTATATTATATATATTGAGCCACTGCTATATATAAATACATACACATACAGACACAACCATTACTGTGTGACTGAAATTGTGAGGGCATGAAGTGTTTCGAGAGGCCACAGTGGGGAAGGAACACAATACAATTAAATGCCATCCATCTTTAATAAACGTTAAACATTTACAAAACTATATGTTATTCATAATTAATTTGGTTATTCCCAAAGGTGGATCATATTCAGTTGCTGATCAGCGAGAGCTCATGGCACATGTTTTTGAATTGTACAAATATTTCAATTCTGACAGACTAGGACAAGGTTTAATAACCAACTACGTTTATGTTCACTCATTCTTCAAACATCTTCAGCCATCATCTTTCTTCCTAAATTCCTAAATTGTAATCCAGACCTAAAACGCAACCCCCAGGTCTTCTTTAGTAATGCGATACAGGAGGCACGTGAGTAGTAGTGTTGTGCTTTGTGAAAGAAGCCCGATCACTTATTCATGAGCAGGGCTGCCAGCAGCACAACAAACAAACAGGACCTGGGGAAGCAGCTCCAAGCAGAGCCCGGGGGACCATGGAGAACTCCCTCAAGTGTCCCATCTGCCAGGATCTCTTTGTGGACCCTGTGTCGCTCCCCTGCGCCCACAACTTCTGCCTCACCTGCATCCGGGCGGTGTGGAACACGGATGTGTCCGAGGAGGGGCCGTTCTTCTGCCCAGAGTGTCAGATCATCTTCCCCTCCAGGGTCCCTCTGGAGGTGAACACAGACCTGCAGAGCCAGGTGAAGGACCAGGCCTGCAACGCCTGCAACCAAGGCAGTAGTGAATCAAATAAAAGCCGGTAGGATACAAAGCAAAACCCATGCTACAAAACTGTTGAAACGGTTGATGTTTCTGTGTCAACTCAAACCAAAAGTTGCATGTTTTGGAATTTTTGGAATTGTGAATTTGGCTAGTGAAAGGAATGGTCATGTGTTTAGAAGAATAACAAGCATTTGTTATTTGCATCTGCGTTTATAATGAGGTCTCTCTCACAGTCCACAGGCCCGCAACGGCACTGCGACGGAGGGCCAGCCGTCTGGACCTCCCGGCGGTTCGGCCACACTGTCTCCACCCATCGGCTGTGACCACTGCATAGAGGCGGCGGGCTCGATCGCCGTGAGCACCTGCCTCACCTGCGATGCCTCGCTGTGCCGGGCGCACGCTCTGCTGCACCAGCAGAGAGCGGCGCTGCGGGAGCACACGGTGGTGGGCGTGACGGGGGACCCCTTGTCCCTGAAGTGCAGGGAGCACCGCGAGGAGCTGAAGCTCTTCTGTATGGAGGACCGCGTCCCCGTGTGCTGTCTGTGCGTCCTGGTCGGATCGCACAAGAGCCACCGGGCCGTCCAGCTCCAGGAGGCCTGCTCGGACCTGAAGGTGAGGCCAGGATCAACACCGCCGCTCCCCATACGCAGAGTATGCAGAGCGAGTAGGGCCCCCAAGTACCTGGGGGGTCCCCAAGTACCTGTGAGGGGCCCCCAAAATTAAGGTTGATACATTACAATTTTCAAAATATATAAATGAATTACGAACAGGTCCTCTGTTTTAGCACCAGCTGTGATGTTGTTGATCAACCATTACAAGTCAAAAAAGCCTTTAGTGACATCGACCTACCAGTTGCTACAGTCCGTCATGTAGCCTTTTGGGTTTATCTATCTATCATACATCTCAGTGGACAATGGACATGTGTGCTGTCACCAATGGGTCGATTTTAAAATGGCTTGTTATGGCTTATCCCTTTTTTGACTGGTGACTGCTGCATTTTCCTTAGAACATGCTCGAGACCACTATGAGTCAACTGCTGGAGAAGAAGAGTGAAGCAGAGCATGCCATCAAGGACCTGGAGACGCTGTACACACAGACAATGGTACACTTCATGCAGTGTTGAAGACAAACTACCAACCCCCTGATTCCACACGGTCCAAATCATCACTGTCTCTGTTTTCACACTTTTGTTCGTTTGTTTGTTGTTTGTTGTCAGGATTCGGCTGCAGATTTCCGGGAGAGAATCTCGGACAAGTACAGCAGGATCCGAGCCGTCCTGGACGGAGACGAGCGGCTCATGATGCAGATCATCGACGCGGAGGAGAGATACACGACGGAGTGGGTGGAGACACAGAGGGTCGCCATGGAGACCCTGATCCAAGAGGCCGACAGTCTCCGGGCCCAGAGCCGACAGCTGCTGCAGGAAACCAACAACCTGAGCTTCCTACAGGTGGTCGATGACTCCTGGAACATCTGTGTTTAAGCGTATAGTACAATGCTTTTTTCATCGGGATCTTGTGCTATCTTCCACTGCCAAGCAAATGACAAAACATTTTCTGCTTGCTTTTAACAGCAGATCACAGCACAAGCTCTAGGGTGAGTGTGTTTCATTCAGGCTTCTCTGTCCATCCCTCAACCCTGAACTTTTTGTTTACATCTAATCAGACTATTACTGATGTATACGGTGTATCTCGTTGTAGCAGCCCTCTGGATCTGCCACCCATCCAGGGAGTGGACGGATACCTGTGTGACCCCCAGAGGATGAGGACGGCGGAGAGGCTGGTGGACGACCTCTCGGTGGCTTTGTCCCCGCATTTCCCCCGCATTTGGTCCCGTTAGTATCGCCTCAAATCCCCAGTCCCCTGACTCCCCTGTGTACACCCGGCCCGAGTCAATTTGCTTGCATCTGTCTTATCTGCAGGTCTGTGTTCTCCCTCGTTGGACTTGGAGACCGCCCATCCCAGACTGGAGGTGTCCCAGGACAGGAAACAGGTGTTCTGGCGCAGACAACCACCCCATGAGACCCAGAATGCTCTCACGCCCTATGACTGCATGTACAGCGTATCGGCCCAGGAGGGATTCACCACGGGCCGGCACTACTGGGAGGTCATCGTCCAGGACAAACCCTATTGGCTGATTGGTGCGACCACGGGGCCGGCCAGTAAGCCGGCCAGTAAGCAGGAGGAGGCCTCCTTCGCGGGTGTGAAGGGAGACACGGTGTCATGGTGCATCTACCACGGAGAAGGGAAGTACTTGTCGTGCCATGATACCCTCGAAAAGCCACTGTCCGTTCCGGGGAAGAGGCTCCGAAAGCTGGGCGTATTGGCTGACCTCCAGCAGGGGGAGCTGTCGTTCTACGATGCCGACACGCTGGCTCTGCTGGAGAATTACCGCGTGAAGGGCACGGAGGCGCTCTTCCCCGTGTTGAACCCTTGTATCGACGTGAACGGGGTAAACCGCCAGCCCCTCAGCCTGTTTAGCCTCGGAGACGACGGTGACCGAAACGTATACGCAGATGAGAACGAAGGCGGAGGAACTGGTTCAATGTGACCGTTTAGGATGTTATGACGGGTAGTTATAACATCTCGGTCAACCTGTGTTAGATAAGTGGCCCTTATCCAATTTAACACCGAGATATTATGTAGTATATATTGTGTCTGAGGCCTATTGATCTATTCACCTGAATGCTCTGCTCTGTGGACCCACTGCAGGGTCAAAGGTTACTTGATACCGTATTGTTAATTGTGTGTCACTGAAATTTGAAACAGAAACATGTTGCAATTGTCTGACTTCTGTTGTTCAAGTTGTATTTACAACTTGAATATGGCTTTTATTAAACAAAACATGTTTATCTCAAAAATAGACGTATTTTCTTTTCTCAGGAAAGGTTTATTTAAAAGATTTAAAATCCATTTATATCCCATTTATATTTGGTGATGAGGGAAGTAATTCACCTGACTTTCAATAGACCTGACCAGATCTGGCTTATCAGTGTCTTATCAGGTTTCTCTACATTAAGTTTTTATTTTTATTTCACACATACACAAGGCCTTTAGAAACAAAATACAAAATATATCTTAGCCATACAAGACCGGAAATACAGAGTTTAGGCTCAATTCACAACCCATGCGTCACTAGGCTTATTTGGTTTGGGTCTTCGACTTAATCCATTCCAGGTAGTCTGTAACCCGTGTGTAGACCCCTGGTTTGTTTGCACGGCCACATTGGTCCCCCCAGCTCACCAGACCGTAGATGACCTGGGCCTGGTTCTGCTCACATGTCAACGGTCCACCAGAATCACCCTGAGAGCATGGAGGAAACTCGTTTATCAACTATAACTATAATACTAACTATTCGTTAACTATCTATTGTATCTAAGACATCAGAAGATGTCTTAATCCAAAATGACGTACAGTGAATTTTTCGATACATGTTAGTTTAGGAGCAAGTAGGGGTTAGGCACCTTTGCACAAAGATGCCTACAGACTTAGGGGATCGAGGCTGGGAGTCAAGCCCCCTAACAACTAGAATATCCTGCCTCCATAAGACACCATGCTTCCAAATATACCAATGCATGATATTTAATGACCCGAGCCAAACACTGGGCCTAGCAAACACACGCACACACAGACACACACAAATAAACATACACACATTCACACATACACACACACGCACACACACTACACACAGCTATCGCTGTCGACTCACCTGACACGAGTCCACGCCTCCCTGCAGGTAGCCGGCACAGAACATGCCGGGGCCCACAGATGCACCATATACTGTAAGGCTGGAGCACTTGTCCTGGTTGATGAGGAGTACTTTGGCATCCAGAAGGTGGTCAGAACCATAATCCGCTGCAACCAAGGCAGCATTGAATCAAATAGGAGCCAGTAGGTCACAAAGCGAAACCCATGCTACAAAACTGTCAAAGCTGTTGATGTTTCTGTGTCAAATCAAATCAAAAGTTCCAGGTTTTAGATTTTTTTGGAATGGTAAACTTGGTTTGCGAAAGGAACGGTCATGTGTCGGGAACAGTAGAAAGCGTTGCATCTGAATTTTATAACAAAGTCTCTCTCACAATTCTCTGTGGCGCCCCATCCAGAAATGGTGCACTCTGAGCCGTCCGGCACCGGAGCATCAGGCATGCAGACGGCCCTCACAAACTGGGTCTCCTCAGCGCAAGAGCCGTTCTCGCTCTTCAGCCTCAACACAGCTGCAAGAGAAACACTCACGTCATGTGACACCTGTGACACCTGGTGACATCCATCACCTGTACTACCTATTGAAAGTCTAAATGTAAATGTAAACAGGAAGTTTGATCTGAAAGGAAAGCGTAATAGGATCACCTATATCGTTGAAGACAGACGAAGGCGTTTCTCTGTAGTTCTCGTGGATGATGGCCTCCTCCACCTGCAGGGTTTGCTCCGTGGGCTTCTCTATCCCCAGGGACACTCCACCCAACACCACTTCCATATCGTTCTTCTTGTCGCTAGTGGCAGACATGAAGACGATTAAAAACAAGTAGAAGTGATACCTACTCCGAATCTTTATTTGAGTCTGCTTACATGTAGAGTTGTTCCGATACCGATAGCAGTATCGGAAAATTCCTCCGATACTGCCTAAAATGCAGTATCGGGTATCGGCAAGTACGCAAGTCTATGTGCCGATCTGATACCATCACGTGACTAGCTCATTTACTACACAGGTTTAGAACATCACAAACACTACAGCGTTATGCTGCCTTCATTAACGGTCAGAGTTGGATAGTCAGAATGGGAAAATCGTCATCTAAGACCTACGTGCGTTCAAGCTAATACGGAAAAACATGGATGCTCACGCTTAGAACTAGAAGAATACAAATGTATTAAAAAAAATTGTTGACAGTAAGTGAACCGACTATACATTACTGTCATCGAAAATAACCCTTCAATAAAAATGAGTGCTATTAGTAGTTACAATGCTGCTAGATGCTGTATCTGTATATAATCGTATCGGCCAGTACTCAAGTTCAGGAATCGGAATCGGTATCGGGAAGGAAAAAATGGTATCGGAACATCTCTACGTACATGCAGTGGCCGGCGGTCAGAACCCAGCAGCTGTCGATCAGAACCCCTCCACACGTGTGTCTGAAGGGCAGGGTGCTGCCTTTGAGCCTCATTTGCAGGGACACCTGCCAGGGCAGGGCCCCGGGAAGGGCCTTCAGACCGCCGTAGATGCGCTGGATGGACTTCTTTGGCTGCGCTTTGCCACAGGTGGAGAACTGTGCAGGCTCTGTCGAGGTAGGTGAAAGGGTCGGAGCAGGCTCAGCCTCAGTCGGGACCACAGGTTTGGTGGGCCCAGGCTTAGTGGGCCCAGGCTTAGTTGGCCCAGGTTTGGTTGGCCCAGGCTTGGTGGGCCCAGGAACGCTTCCAGTGGGCTGGGGTTGGAGGCCGGTGGGCATCGGCCCAGTTGGGGGTACGACTGAAAGAACATAAATCGGAAATTACATGTTTGGAAGTTGGTAGCTTGATTTGGAAGGACCATCAATACCATCAATGACCATCGATGGATTGGGGGTGCTAGTCAAAATGTCAATAGGGAGATTGGAAGTTGGAAGTGCCTCTAATTTGGAAGTGGTCTTTTCGCCACCAGGGGCGAAGCGTCATTTGCTAAAGTTGGAAGTTGGAAGTAGGTTCCAAACTGTTGTTGTTGTTGTGGAGAAGTGGGACCCGCAGACCTACCTGTGGGTTCGGCGCACTGCTCCACATCGCAGTAGTCCCACCGCAGCCGTCGGCCCTTGCGGATGAAACACCAGGGCTGGCTGTCACCGTCGGGGTTCCTAGGGGGGTTCAACATGGGTGAGTCAACATTACCTGGTCCCTCGGACCTCTGCTCCCACTACACGGCTACAAAGTACATGTTTGCCATCCGCCCTGCTGTCGTTTTTTTCCTCTTTTTTCCTGGTATCCAAGCTGACCTGCAGAAGTTGTGAGGGCCAAGGCCGCTGTCGTTCTCCAGGTCGTTGAAGGGGTCGACGCCGTTCTCCAGGATGAAGTGGGAGTTCCAGTGGAGACACTCATCCCCGTCCTCCGTCTCGGTCATTTTGCCACGGTAATCCTCACCGTCTCCCTCGTAACAGTCATCGGGGCCTGGAGTCATGTGATGGTGTGATTAAGACGCCACAAAAACACATGCAAGCACACACTCGCACACACACACACACACACACACACGCATACCCACACACAGGCGTGCGAAGGCATACGCATTCGCATGCACATACACACACACAAACACACACGAGTAGGCATTCACATGAACAAACACACACACACACGTGCGAAGGCATACGCATGCGCATGCACACACAAACACACACGAGTAGGCATTCATATGAACAAACACACACACACACACACACACACACACACACACACACACACACAAGTAGGCATTCACATGAACAAACACAAACACACACACACACACGTGCGAAGGCATACGCATGTGCATGCACACACAAACACACACGAGTAGGCATTCACATGAACAAACACACACACACACACACACACACACACACACACACACACACTCATTGTCGGAGAATGAACCACATGGAGGAGCATGCAGTGCAGTCTGCATTAAAAAAAAACTCCTTGCCGGAGTCAGTATTTACCAACTTGGCAGAAGCGGCCCCTGAAGTCTGGCATGCACATGCAGCCAAAGTCGGTCCCGTCCTGAACACATGTGCCGTTGTATTTACACGGGTTGGGGTTGCACAGGGAAGCTTGGAGAAGAAAAGAGAAAACATTGAAGGCAAGAAGGCGGTTAGGATCACACTAGCAGCTGATAGAAGAGAAGCTTCACCTTTCCTGCAGAGGGGGGGCTGGAAGGGCTCCTTGCACCTGCACTCGTAGAACGGGGGCCTGGAAGTCAGCACGCACTCCCCGCGCCCACACGTCCACCGCTTGCAGACTCTTCGACCTGCTGGCATTGTCAAAAACAAAAATGATGAGGGCCTATGGATACAACACCAAATGTTCAGCTAAGAGCTATTTTTGTTATATATATATATATATATATATATATATATATATATATGTGTGTGTGTGTGTGTGTGTGTGTGTGTGTGTGTGTGTTAATCGTGCACTAACCTCTTTCACACTTCCTGCCCTTGAAGGGTTTGGGACAGTCACATTTGAACCCCCGGTTTCCCTTCTCCTCACAGACGCCGCCGTTTTGACACGGGTTAGGGTTGCATTTACCTTGGATACAGACGAGACGAGGCGAGGAGACGACAGGTTCACAGGAGCCGTTTGTATGTCATATCAGAAATGGATCAGACATGATCAGAATCAGTTAATCAGGATCTGCTACCAATGGCTCCCCGCCTCACCTTCTGGCTCTTGAAGTTCAAAGAGCCAGTCAGAAGGATCTTCTTCATCTTCCTCATCTTCCTCCGAGCCATCCCTGACCTGGAAGAAAAGGTCTAACACGTGTTGCCCGTGGTTAACTTTCCTTCTCGCTCACTATTTGGAAGCTCAAGACTTTCGTTCTTTGCTTGTGGCACATTGGCTTATCGGAGCAAAAGAGAACACACATCTTCTTTATATCATTGCGTTCATACGAAATGGTGCAAAACCAGAATGAAAGCCAATACCTTCCAATAGCTCTATTACCCCTCCATACTTCTTTACATATTTGCTGTGGGGTCTGCCGGCCTGTCTCCCATGTCCGTGCCCGTGCCCGTGTCCGTCCCCGTGCCCGTGTTTTCTCGGCTGAGTAAAAGTATATCACATTATTATCATGCATCATGTGTAATGTATTAAACATCACGTGCAATGCATATAAATCATTTATTTTATTTTTTGTTTTTCAAAAAGTACAATAAAACAAAAAACAATCAATTCAAGCTTAATACAAAGCTTTTTTTTTTATTATTGAAGGTTACACCTATTATCAAACACAGGGACGAGCAATCCATTTCAATAGGATTCAACATTGGCGTCCACTGGTTTCGAGGTCAGTGCATGACCAAAAGCACCAAAGCGTATGTCATGATACACACCTGAGCAGGTAGAATGAGCACCACTAGGAAGAGGAGACACAACAGGATCCCCAGCTTCATGATGGCAGTAGATCCAGAACGCGTATGACGGTTGAACGATCAAAGGACAAGCATCTGGTAGGTCCTCCGAGGCCACTGTCAGTTGTTCAGCAGACATTTATGTCATTTAAGCAGTCGCTTTTTACAAGACAAACATTTGCACAGGGACACTAACCTTTGAATGGTGGACGGTTGAATCTGTAGCTAATGCTGAGTCAGTTGTATTGATTTTTCATTTTTAGTGGAATGGGTTTATTTTTATTTTCCTCTTATTTTATTTGATAAAATAGAACAGACTTTACTTAAGCTACACTTTTTTTTTTACAATACAACATACAAACCCATTTTATGCCTTTTCTCCATTTTCCCTTTATATATACTTTTTTTTTTGAGTGGGCATGGTAGGTGGGTGCAACTCATTGCAAAGGTTCCAGAGTGCATGTTGGTAAAGAGCGTACTATCTGTTTGAATGTAGACATTGGCCCATCCATTTAAAGTCGCCAGCTGATATTGGTGAGATTGATTTAAAGGCGAAGTGTGTAGGATTTAGTGACATCTAGTGGTGAGGTTGCAGATTGCAATCAACTGAATACCGCCCGCGATTCTACAGCAGCCCCAGATTCCAGGAACTTTTCTGGTTTAGGTTTACCTAATTCGTTATTGTTTCAAATCTATATTCCATTATTGTTTCAAATCTATATTCCATTATTGTTTCAAATCTATATTCAGAAATTGTATTTTGTTAGAACGGTGACCGATAAAGTTAACCCAACCAAAACAACAACAATAAATAACCACCAAACAATAAACCGATCGGACTAAATTCCGATTTAAATTCCGCAATTCCATTCAATTTCCACAAGAAAACAGGAAAAAAAACGTCATCAAGAGTAGCGCACTACAAAGCCTCACAAAGTGTCAGTCAAGTCAAGCTGCAGATCACGATGGGGTTAACGTTGGCCCCGTCGTGGTCGTGTCCCGGACACACCGCCAGGTGCAGCGGGTGTGTGAAGCTTCCGGCGCAGAAGCAGTACAGCGGGGTCATGTCGTCCGCCCCCAAGAACGTCACCATGCCTGCAGGGAAACTGCACAGAATCCCGATGTGCTGGAAACGCCGGGTCACAGGGAGCTGGTGGGGGACGCCGCTGTGCCAGGCCGTGTACTCGCCGTCGAAGAACTCCACGCACCAGGATTCCTTGCCCCGCCCCAACCAGCAGTCCTCGGCGTTGCCCTTGCGGGCGATGGTGGGGTAGGTGAGGCCCAGCTCCCAGTACGTCTTCCCCGTCACGTCCACCTCCCAGTAGTGGCGACCGTCGCTGAAGCCCTGCAGGCTGATGGCGTTGAGGGTGCTGTCGAAGCGCCCGGGGAGGTCAACCACCTCCTGCCAGGCCTGTGTGTAGGTGGCACGGTCGCCCCCCGGTGAGATGAGGAGTTTGGGGTGGGCCGTCTCTGGGTCGAGGGACACCTGGCTGGAGTCTGAGGGACGATAACAACACCTGTAATAGCACACCAGAATAGCATTTCTCATAACAACTTGCCCATCCAAAGACTGCATTAGCACATACTTGAATGGTTTCCAGTTCATCCCGCTAGCATAGCAAACACACCCGGTTGCATCATGGGTAACTACCATGTCAAAAAATTAACTACTCAGCATTGAACAGAACAGAAATGAAACAAACATGCTGGCCACAACTATACTATACTTCTCATACTCATACTATACTATATGTACATGGAATAACTGGGTTATTGTAGAAAAGTGATCACCCTTTTGTCGGTGTTTGACTTACATGCCCTGATGAGTTGCTTGGTGATTGGCGTCTGGGATCGGATGAGTTGGAACATGCGGTCGGTCAGGCTGAGGATCTGGTCTGCCATGGCCTCATCCAGGCTCACACTGCTGGGGTCTGTGCTGTGGAGAAGGTGGCTGATCCTGGGGGAGATGGATGTCAACAAAGAGGGTGAAGAAGCTGGGCCAGTTCTGTTGGTTTTGGAAGATGAACCATGCCCAATGGGCTACTACAACGTACCTGTTCACAATCTCTGTTTCCTGCTGCGAAGGGTAAGAAAGACAAAGTAAGCGAGAACTTGGAGAATTTTTTTTATGGATATATGGACGAACATAAACACGTTTGTCACCATCTCCTCAGTGGGCATCTCCTCCTGGGCCATTTGGGCGGTGGTCCTGGCCAGGTCCTGCTCTATCTCCTGGATGAGAGAGCAGTTGCTCTCCATGAGTCCGTCCAGGGCGTAGACGGCCGCTCGCTCCTGCACATCAAGGAAGGCCAGCGTGAGCCTCAGGTCCTCCTCCAGAACCTTCTGGAGCTCCTCATACTTCCTGATGATGCTCTCCTTTATGGCCAGAGACCTCCTCTGAGGCAAGTAAAAGTCATCCACCACTGGGGTCAGGTACATGGGATCGCTTCATCCGGTACACAGAACTGAACACCTCACAGCGTACACAACCACAGAGGGATAGTATCGGAACAGTCCGGAAGGTCTTACTGTGATTTTTGACTGGCGCGCAGCCAGATTCTTCAGTCTGTGTTTGACTGCATCTCTTTGTCGTGTTAGGCACTCCCGACGTCTTTCTAGCGTCTCCTGCGGAGAGGGTTTTCAGAGATATTTAATGTGATTCTGATTCATTCCAGTGGGAGTACATGAGGCAAGAAGCGCTACGACAGAGCATAGCGCTAGTGGCTGGAGTGACCTCAATTCTTAGACTTATTTTCACTGCCTTACCTTCTGGAAGGGAAATGTACGTGTAGTATAGTATGAACAGTTGTGGCCAGCATGTCTGGTTCAATTCTGTTCTGTTTTACTTCATTTTAGACATGGTAGCTACCCATGATGCAACACTGTGTGTTTGCTATGCTAACAGGATGAGCTGGAAACCATTCAAGTATATGCTAATGCCGTCTTTGGATGGGCAAGTTGTTATGAGAAATGCTATTCTGGTATGCTATTATAGGTGTCATAATGATGTAAATTATGTACATTAAATAACTTAAACAAACACTTTCTACTGTTAGTGAGTTGTATAGGCAGTATTGAGAAATGGAGCTACATGTAACAAATGCACTGTACTAAACTAATGACCATCATATATCATCAGAGATTAAGGAAACCAGGTCAAGTCAAAATACTGGCATCACCGACCACAATAAAACAGCCAGTATGATCGCCTGTGAAATGTTGTTTTGGTTGGTAACATTTGGTTTTGTTTTGGCCTGTGAGTCACTATTCACCGTCCTCCGGGGTTGGCACATATGAAACAAATGGACCCACAAACACAGCGGGCTGCAGCCAAGGAAAGCAAGCAAACAAACAGGATCCACTGAGATTGTTCTAGATTCTACCCGACCTAAAAAGCCGATGGAGACGGCTCAGGGCCCCGAAGGATTTCAAGACAGATGCCGCATGAGCTGGTTTATTTATTGTTTATTGCAAACAATAAATAAATTGCAAACAATTAGCTAAATTACATTAGCTTATGAATTTACAGTGCAGGACTTGTCATTGTCAAATGATATAAGTGCACTCGTCTTAAAATATTATGTTGCTGCGCTCGTTTTGGTGGAGTGTCCTAAACCTGGCAACCTGCATGAACTTCGAGTCTGAGTGGGTGGGGCTGGCCACAGGCAACCCCCTTTAATATTGTGGAGCAGGAAATGCAATACCCGTTTTAAACGCTCTGTGTCAATGTCACATATCGCACCTTTAAATTGACTTGGAACATGTGGTCATTCAAGTAACAATTAGCATATAATGATCATGGAAATGTCGCAATTCTAATGGTACTAATATGGTACTAATGTGTAGGCCTTTAAAAAAGTCCAAAAAGTAATGGAAACTTTGGTGAATTGGTCCCCTGCTGCTTCACCTGCAGTCGGGCCTTCAGTGCTTACCCCCTCCCTGGTAGCATTTACCAACCTAATAATAATATATATATATATATATATACATTACTAATACATGTTTATTTTGCTGTTCATTGCTCACTTGTATCTCTCGAACTGGAAAACGATTATTCAAAACCAATTGAGTATTTGTAATATTAGAAAATGAACAAAGCTGAGACAGAGTAATTAATAATGGATAATAACATATTAGATTCAGGTTTATGTAAATGTATAGAGAAGTATGGACTGAAGTGATAGCAGGTAAGCAGCCGTTTTCACACAATACGGAATGTGCGACTTAATCCTGATGATAATGTGAATGACGACTATACTTTATTCAATCAGTGCTCAGACCACAAGTCCAATCACAGGAGCTGGCTGTCGTTGTTTGTTTTCTGCTAATTTAGTCACCGTGTTATGTCTATACAGATTTATTTTTAAAGTAATTAAATTGAAATGTCTTTACAGTCTACATATTTACCACATTATTTACCACATAATTATTGTTTTCTTGTAAATTTTATTCCATGGGAAAATCGTTGTGTAGAAGTTTGCTTCATTGAACCTTATCCTGAGAAGCTCCCGTGACATATTTATAAGACAAATCTGTGTCAAAGAGTAATCTTTCCATTATACATAAATAAGGCCATGAATCCACGACTATCGCCATAAATCCTGTGAATTTGATGAAGCTGTGTGAGTGTGAATCTTCTCTCTGAGATCTAGTGGCGTTTCAGAAACCCAAGGTTTCCCCCCTTACCTTTGTTTAAGGATGTTGTTGTCATGGATACAACCCAAAGCATCAAACCAGAGAAAATAATCCAGGCAGAGGATGCTTTCGGTACAGCTGCAGACCATGTGGATTCAGGTGATTTCAAGCTTTATTGGCTTAGATTTCAATACAACAAATGGCAGTGTGAGTTTTATTTATAAAACAGCAATTTCAAATACAGTTGCTTCTTACATTTGGGTATTCTTTTTTAAAATCTAGTTTAGATTACGTTGGATACGGGTTATATGTCGATAGTGCACTATCCTCCCAGTAAAACTGAACAGGGAAAGGATCTGGCCATGTTTTATGAAAGCCTGAGAAGAGACAGAGATTTTAGATGTGTTTTTCGTCAGGGGTCAGAATAGCATGGCATGTACATAGTTGACTGGGGATATAACAGTGTCCATGAGTAAGTTATCCTTTGTGGTATTGTATCCAGTAAATTAGTGAGTAGACGAGCCGGCAAGTGGCTTCTTCATCTGAAGACTCACCAAGCCCTTCTACTCACTATCACCGGCAGGCGGTACTAGGATGGGTGTGTCTTTAGACCGGGTGAGGAGATTAAAGTGACCCAGTACTACAGCCCACCGCATGGACATAATGGTAGCCATGAAATTCTACAATACTTACAATGTTCTACAGGAATCAACAGCAACAAAGAGTAGGAACAAACAAGCAAGAGAACCAAAAATAAAAGTAAAGCATTTCCATTCAAAGCAAAGCGCGAAGAAAAATAAGTGCAAAAAAATAAATTGATAATAATAATACAATAACATGACCCCCATTTTCATTCATTTTCATTCATTTTCATTCTTTGCAATTTTTTTGTAATTCCCGTTTACTTCTGAATCAACCAATCAGCTCCCATTTCGAAGCCTCAGAGAAAAAAATAGGATCCATTTCTCTGCTTCCTCAATTATGCCAGACAGATTCCCAAAGAAACAAAAGAATGGCCGAAAACAAACAAAACAAAGCGAAAGAAATGAAGAAAGACAAAAAGCCCCTACACCTAGATTACGGTTGGTGGCGTGTCCGTCTCTGAATGAGCGTACAGAGTGTGCGCATGCTGTCCTGACCGCTAGAAGAGTTTGGCCTTCTTTTTCATGTCGTTGCGTTTCCACAGAGGAAGCATGTCAAACTCCTGGATCTCCATTCCAAAGATGTCAAAGAACGTATCAGGAGCTAAGTGGCGCTAAAATTGAGAAGAGAGGTCGAGAAAAATAAAAAGGGGGAACAAAACCAAAGAAGGGAGGAGGAGGAGAAGGGGGGAGGGAAGGGGAGGGGACGGTGGTTAGCGAGAAAAGCAACAAAAGCGAGGGAGGATGTGTCACAGAAAATAAAAATAAACAACAAGAAGCAATGGATTTTGCACATTCCTTCTTCTATGTTAGTCAAATGTATTTCTGGTATGCGGCATGTTATTTATACACAAAAGCACATCAAATCCAGTATCAATTGCGGAACGGGCGGGAGAGGAAGTTTGATACCTCCAGTCTGGTTCTGTCCACCTCCCTGGGCAGTTTAGCTCTCCCTCTACTGGTTATCATGAGCATTTCATAGGGGTACACCTTCAGGAGGAAGACACTTGAGTCAGTACGCCGCACCGAGCCTGGGAGGAAGTCACTTCAGAAACCAGTGAAGTTCTACTGAGACACAAACGTCACACTACTGCTGTATGCTGCTATCATTAGTGAGAGGAGAATAAAGGGGGCAAGGGGGGAGGGGCAGTGTGTGAGAATTGAGGGTCGGAGGCCGAAAGGGGGTTACGTGAGAGGGGTGTTAATAAGTGGTGCATTGGTGTGCATATTATTTAGGTGCAAAAAAATAAGCTGCGGTGGATTGAGAAAGAGGAAAGGCAAAGTGTCACATGACGTTGTCCAATCAGTTTGACTTGTAGTAGGAGACTTAAAAGGGGGCTGATTCACTCTGCATGGTCTTGGTGACTAGTGTCCTGGTAATCAGAAGCTATCAGAGCCAGAAGAAGACCTTTATTTCCCCTGGACAAGAGGGCCGTGGTGGTGGGGGTGGTCAGTATATATTTGAAATGCTCGATAATAAACCAACTCTTGGGCATCTGCGCAACTCATATCTACTTATGACGGCTCCATTATATACCAAAGGTGGTATATAGTAAACAATGTGAGGTGTGCTGTGGGAGGGTGCTGTGTGCAGCGTAGGGCGTCCAGCCCCCCTGGGGGTCCAAGCTGAGTGGATGATCATGGAAAAGCCGCATGCAGAGCGCTACAGGGTGACGGCTCCCCAGGGGGCATGCTTGACCAGGAGGCGGGTAGTATAGAGAGAGACCGTCGGTTCCGGGAAGTCCCTACTCTTTAGAACCTGGATATCCCACATGGCTCCTCTCTCCTCCGAGGATGAGATGGAGTTTTATTTCATACAATTTTATTTGACAAAATCTCATGTCAGATCTCATCTCATGGCACAACCTTTTTTTTTAACATTGCATTGTTTTTGGATATATATTTGCAGATTTGTGTTTCGCTCTTTGTTTATTGATTATCTCATGCCTTCTTGTATTGTCGATGTAGTAAGGGTGATGTTGAGTACATAATAGGTACCCGGGCTTGTCTTATACGCGGACCTATTGGTTTTGCATTGATCACATGTCAACGTTCAATTACAGGCTTTTTCATCAACACAGAAACGATAGGGGATACTTGCTTTTGGTTCCAACATATTGGGCATTGATACTCCCCTGTCCATCCTCGCAAGGGCAGCACGACCATCCTTAATGTGCTAAAGAATAGAACATACACACATGTAATAGAGTGGAAGGGGACTCCATGAATGGCATCAATTGAGCTACACCAAATGAACCCGGGCACGACTACGTCTGATGGATGGAACAAGTCATTGATCGGGGTTCATCCGAAAGTAGTGACATGACTGTAAGATGGACAGTGGTTGGATTTTTTTCTCCTCTTCAAATCATGTTTTGTTTTTGGTTCTTCACTGAATGTCTGCCAGGGCTTTTCTACAAGGTTCCCCTTCTAGATCACATGGTCAAATGACACACTGAACTCGTACAGACGTTGACGGACGAGGAGCCTGTGTAGACTTGCGTATGGGGCACAGAGAACGGCGCAGTGCAGTGCGGCCTGCTAAACACTGCACTGCACGCCCCATGTAGTGACTACTGATCCCACACCGGCGCAAGCGTCTAGCGGTAGTGGCCAAGGTGCAGTTGGAAAGGGGTGGGGGGTGGGGGGTGGGCTGTGGGGGGTGGGGGGAGGGGGCAGGGCGAGGTGTCTCTGGCGCGCCACAAGCAAGCACACAGTAGGCTACGATGCTAGGTGAGAAGCATGCCAGGTGAGAAAGCAGATGGAAGGACATACCTGAAACTCTGCAGGACAAAATGGGACAGAAAATGAGACTCACGGTTAATGGTTGTCCTGATACAAAATGTCCACCGTCCACCTAGCAGGTTTCTATCGCTCACAGTACCGCGCACACTATAGAGGTGATGCCATGTTGCCCGTCAAACCTCGCCCGTGTGGAATATTTGTTTTAATTTAAGTTCAAAATGGCTTATTTTTTCATAGCTGAGGATGGAGTGTCTTTTAGCCACTTTCTTTCAAATGGGAGAAATGGTTGTTTGGTGAAGGTCGGAGGCTGAAAAGCTAAACATTCCTGGGTGTGCAATGTAATCGTTTGATCAATTGTAATTAAAAAGCCTTCATGACACATTTAATTTGTTACTAATACCATTATTTTGTTTTTTGGATGACAATTCAGAAATGTTGACTACTTTGGCAAGATTTTATGAAAGTGCATGAGTTAAAGCGAAACAATGCATGCTTTTGACCAAATACATTTACCGAGGCAAAGCAAGAAACAGTAATTGTAATCATCTCATTAATATAAATGACCACTGAATAGGTTTTACAGGGGACTAAAACACAAGGACCGGGTAAAAGCTTTCAGTTTGAGATTCATGCGACTCTTTTAAATTCAATGCTTGCTATCTCGTTCATCATGCAACAAATATTTTGTGTTTCTGTTTTCTGCCACATTATACATATGCTGTATATATATTACATAATACCAATGTACAGTACACTTATATAAAATACATTGGTCATAGAATTAAGCAATGCGGGTATTTTTTTGCAAAGCAAACCATGGTAACATACGTGTAGATACATCAAGGACCACGTACACTCAAGTCATTCTTGTGAACTGTGACGGTGACGGGTCGGGTAGTCTGAGATTATCATTGGATGGCTGTAGATATGGGTTGGAAGAGCAGCTTTTTGGTCGGTCAACCAAAAGCCTTATGACATTTTTTTTTTTTTTTACATAAATCCTCATCAAGATGTCTGACGCCTACCGTGACGTTGTTTGACAGGCAAGATGGCACAACACAACATTAAAGTCACATCAAACAATACCAGGTGACTGAAAAACAAATAAACAGCCTCTACATCCCGGGGCGCTCGCTGTCACACCGCGACTGATTCATCATCTCACACTGACATGAGTCCATTCAGTCTGCAGACCGCCCATAGCCAACAGCCATAGCCAACGTTATCCCGAGAAAGCAAGAGTGTCTCTATCTCAGTGGCTCTCACCTCTTCCTCCTCCACACATGTCGCCGTAGCTGTTGTACTGAGTGAAGTCTGTGGACTGGGGCTGCAGGGATGGAGATAGACAGACCATAAGATGAAGGGGCATTGAGTGACTTGTAATGTGATACGATATGGAGCTGTTATAAGGATGGTAGAATGTCTGAGGTGTCCGCGTTGGAGAGCTCACCCGATGCAGCCCGTTCCTTCCGTAGCCGGGAAGAGAGTTTGTTTTGGAGGGAGAGGTTGGCTCTGAAAGATTCAAACGTCCGACTTACATTTGGATTTGTCTCTAGTTCATCTCTAGTTTGATCTCTAGTTTCATCACTAGTTTCATCACTAGTTCTTTCACTAGTTTGATCTCTAGTTTGATCACTCGTTTCATCTCTAATTTCATCACTAGTTTGAGCTCAGGTTTGATCTCTAGTACGATCGCTAGTTTGATCTCTAGGTTGATCTCTAGTCTGATCACTAGTTTGATCTCTAGTACGATCAATAGTTTGATCTCCGGTTTTATCTCTAGTTTGATCTCTAGTTCCATCACTAGTCCGATCATTAGTTTGATCACTAGTCTGATCACTAGTCTGATCACTAGTACAATCAATAGAGGAGGAGTGTTTACCGGCTTCACAGTTGGACGGCTTGGGGTCGTAACGCTGGGCCGAGACACTGCGTGAGTGGCGCTCCCGGCTCTGTTCCTTCTCCTTCTCCTCCTTCAGGATCAGTTTCCCCAGACCCGACTGGATCTGTGTGACACACATGCAAACACACATCATACATAAACTAACACTATTGTTTTAGAACAAAAACAAATTGCATGTATTAGGTGTGTGTGTGAGCGTGTGTGTGTGTGTCTGTGTGAATGTGTGTGTGCATGTGTGTACGTGTGCTTGTGCGTGTGTGTGTGTGTGTGTGTCAGACCTTGGTGAGGTGCTCTTCTTGTAGCAGTTTTCTTTTCAAGACCTCTTCCTCATCCTCTTCTCTTGACCGCCTCCTTCCCTCTCCTCCTGACCCTGAAAGTCCCAGACACACACACACACACCAAAACACAAATACACACAACAAAAACACACTCGCTTTGAATCCAGGTTCACGGCATAACAGTTCTTATCTAAAGCAATCATGAAATGGCATCAAACCATACTGCTACTGTACATGAAATGCACCCGTCATAAAAACTGGAATCGACATTCAATCGCAATGACACAACTGATAGTTGCTGCATTCAAGTTGCTCAACGACTACTGCAGGGAGAATGCACCAGTGCAGTAATAGTGTGTAACAGGGTGTTGAGAGAACACAAATGTGAGACAGAGGTGACCAGACAAGACAACAGACAACAAGAGGGGACTAGACCGTTGATCTACCTGGATCAGGCGGACACCATCAAGCTAGGTGCTGCGCAAATAGGATTTGCAGATCATTAATGTGTAATACACAAAACAACGGAACGATGCAAGACAGACAAGACAAAAGGTCAGTTTGAAGTCAGTCTCAGTTATCTCTGTCTGAGTCATTTGTGGCAGTATTGAGTATGCGTAACGTATACAGAGTAAGCGCCGGTAGCCAGAATGAGAGAGTGCTTGTGATAGGTTAACAGCAAAGAGGTTATCGCCGGAGCATCAGGCATGGAGAAGGACAACGAAGCAACTGAACTGAAAACTACACTAAGCAGGCAAAACGTCAAGGCAGAAAGGCAAAACTAACTATCAAGTAACGACCGAGTTAAAAAGCACCGTGTGGAATGCAAGTAAACCAAAGAGTGACCAAGGAAAGGGGTTAAGATATGGTACGGGCAATGGCGTGCCACATAAGGGGGGCAGGCTGGGGTGTGGTTAAGGTGCGGTGGGGTGGCTAAGGGGAGGTAGGTATGGTTAAGGGGAGAGGGGTTAAAGGCTGGTCGGAGTGGTTAATGGGTGGTGTGGGTGATTGAGGGCTGGTGGGAGTAGTTAAGATGTGGTGGAAGAAAAAAATAAAGATGTGGTGGGAGTGGTTTTAGGGAAGTGGGTTAAGAGTAGATGGGAGGTGGTGGCCGTGGGGGAAGGGGTGGTGGGAATAGTTCAGGGGAGTTGGGAGTGGTAAACTGGTTGTGGCAGTGGTTAAGAGTAGGTTGGAGGTTTGAATGGTTAAGGGGGGAGTGTTTAAGGGGTGATGAGTGTGGTTTTGGGGAAGTGGGAGTGGTCAATGATTGATGGTTGGGGTTAAGGGGTAGTGAATGTGGTTAAGGGTTGGTGGGATTAGTTAATGGGTGGTGGGTGTGGTTAAGATGTGGTGGGAGTGGTTTTGGGGTAGTGGGTGTGGTTAAGAGCAGGTGGGAGTGGTTAAGCGGCGGTGGGAGTGGTTAATGGGGGCTGGGAATGGTTAAGGGAAGGTGGGAGTGTTCCAAGGGTTTGTGGGAGTGGTTTAGGGAAGGTGGGAGAGGTGAAGGGGTGGTGGGAGTGGTTTTGGGGTAGCGGTTGTGGATAAGAGTAGGTGGGGGCGTTTAAGGGGTGGTGGCAGTGGTTAAGGTGTAGACGGAGCGGTTGAGGGGTTGTGGGTGTGGTCAAGGGGTGCAAGCATGCCCATCGGGAGCCTACTGTACCTAACGCAGCCAGAGAGCAGGGCCACAGGTCGCCCCCCCCGCCCTGCGGGCTGTCGTCCCGACAAGGGGCGTGGGCGGCAGGGAAGGTAGCGGACCTGATGATGTCATCAGCGCACTTGCTGGGGGGCGCTAGTGCAGGTGTGTCTAGGTCGGTAACCATGGTAACTGATCTACCCATCTTGGGCTCGGGGTCTCAAGGTAAAGGTAAAGAATACAGTTATCATCCTCGTCCGTGTGTGTGTGTGTGTGTGTGTGTGTGTGTGTGTGTGTGTGTGTGTGTGTGTGTGTATGTGAGAGAGTGTGTGTGAGTATGTGTGTGTGTGTGTGTGTGTGTGTGTGTGTGTGTGTGTGTGTGTGTGTGTGTGTGAGTGAGTGAGTGTGAGTGTCAGTGTGAGTCTGTGACAGGCTGAGCGTGGGGGGGGGGGGGGGCATGGTTCTGAGTGAGGAACAGGAATCTGTCCTCCGACAGCGCGTCGCTAACGACCAATCAGAACAAGCCAGTCAGCCCGGGGAACACAGTCTTGAAACCTGTCTTCTGACAACAAGCTCGGGAGAAGTGAGCTTGGTCGGTTGTCATCGTTTGCAGCCTGTTCTGTTTCTTTCTCTATGAAACAGACTCTAGGTCAGGGCAGATATTACTCCTATTTCATTATCTTAAAGTTTAAGTCTAAAATTCCTGCACAGATTGTATTTAAAATGATACTGCTTGACAACTCATTGTTGTTCTCTAAGATACTCATGGAAACAATGGGGATGTCAAAATCCTGTATGTGTGTTATCATTTACTAAACTTGATCTGCAGAAGTAAAGCAGTAATTTGTCTCGTTTATTTTCTGATAAGATATAGAGATTATTTCTGGTATATTTTTTGTTTTCTGGTAGCCTATATTTTATGTTTTTGATTGATGGATTACATCAATAATCTTAATCTAAAACCAACTGCAATGGGAAGTCCTCTACACAAAACTATTTCAGTCAGTTAGTAAACTGTAGTTTATGCAAAACACAATACTACTATTACATCGCTCTTTGTCGATAAAAAACAAATATAAATACGCAAGGACAAAGAAACAGAAAGGGTTTGCAGACTGGATGTCTGGCTGAGACCTGACTTGTTTCGTTTGGTGAGGCGACGTTCACAGAACGGTGCGCGTGTCGTTTGGTATGGTGTGTGGTGTGCAGCAGTACACAACGAGATGGGAGAGAGACTTCAAACAGTGTTCATACAGTGAGACAAGGAGGGGGCGGTTTAACACACAAAGAGAGACACACTCCCAGTCGCACTAAGTGTCCCTCTCCCTGGTCGTGAAACGCTGTCTCTGTCCTCCTGTGTGACTCTAGGAGCCGCTGAAACAAACAGGATGTAAAGAGCCAAAAAGAGTGAAACGTAAAAGTACCGTGTTTTTTGTAGATTGGCGGCTTTCGGTAGATGTTGCTTCCTTGATCTAAAAACAAACCCAGTTCAGACAAAATTATACAAAAGGAATGAGCATAAAGTTGTGTACACAGGAAAGCATTAGCATATCAGTGCTAGACATGGAGGATAACAGGAGCACAGGGTTAAACGTTGAAGCCATGATGAAGATGATGACGATGATGATGATTTTAGGGGGAGGAAAAGCCGGATAGAGTTTCTCAGAAAACAAAAAGGATTCCGCATTCCCTCGACCGAGTGGATGCAGAGAACTAGGCCCATATGCACATGGTCTCCGAACAACATACATCTGAGAATGCACAGCATTCAGTCGGAAATTCTCCTGAATTCAGTCGTCTGAGTGAGCCACTCGAGATTAGTAATAGTTTGATATTGCGGTGATAGATTTAGACTGTGTACCCATAAACATATATGTTCTTACATACCGTCTGCATAGGGGCGTCTTGTCAATCCGTAGTGTCAGGCTAAGATGCTAAGATGCTAAGCAGTGCCGTGGCCACGTTCCTACCTGAGTCCTACCTGATGCTTGTCACCAGGTAGGTGGAGCAGCACCTTCGACGCTGAATGTTGGAGAATTATACTGAATACACAGTTGGATTTTTGTGACGGGAAGCCCGGGAATAGTGTTAAACTTTTGGGAATGTCAAGTTACACCGAAATAATCAAGAACGGTTAACGGGTCGTTTAAAAGGTTTGCGTTTTATAATAGCTTTTAAAAACAGCACCCCAAATAATAACTAGTTCCAAAATGTGTTTCAAGTTATTTATTGAATAATAATAAGGAGAGGAGATGCAAAAGACTAAAAGGCTGGATTAAATAATAATAAGGGGATATAAAGGGAGGGGGACGATGAAAGCAAGAGAAAGGAAAATTAAGATTTAAGAAGAGAGAAAACAGAAAGGAATAGAGATAAAGTTAATTTTAGGTGTCTGCATTTCATTTGTTGATGATGATTTCCAAATATCATTAAACTTAACTTAAACAGTGAAAACAAATCACCTAAATCACATGGAAACTGCAGACTTAAAATTAAGTAGGAATATTATCAGAGAGAGAGAGAGGGAGAGAGAGGTTGAAGGACCACAGAAAGAGAGAACGAGAGAGAGACTGAGATACAAAATAAAGACCCAGACACATTGGGGGAGAGAGAGAGAGACAGAGAGAGAGAGAGAGAGAGAGAGAGAGCGAGGGGGAGAGAGATAGAGAGAGAGAAAGAGAAAGAGTGAGGGGGAGAGGGGGAGAGCGAACAAGAGAGAGAGAGCGAGAGAGAGCGAGAACGAACAAGAGAGAGAGCGATAGAGAGAGAGAGAGACAGAGCGAGAGAGAGAGAGAGAGAGAGAGAGAGAGAGAGAGAGAGAATGATTGAGAGAGAACGAACGAGAGAGAGAGAGACCACAGCGGGGGGAGAGAGAGCTGTGCCAGGGGGAGGAGAAGGGGGGAGAAGGGGACAGGGTGTCAGACAGGGACAGGGTGCGCTCCGGCTCCATACCGTACCTGGGAGGTGGAAATGTTTAGGGGTCTGAGAGAGAGGCGGGGTGACGGGCCGGCTGTCACACCTGAGGGGGAGGGGAGAGCTCCTGCCGCTGGGCGGGTCAGCGCCTCCCGGTGGTCAAAGGAATCAACACAACACAGGGTAAGCTGGGCGGGCCACAGACAGGGTGGGGCCTGAGGGTGGGAGATGGAGCCCACAACCACATGGAGCTGGTGGGCCTAAGGCCAGATACACCAGGGCACAGCTGCCCAAGTTAGAATACTAATCTTAATTATATTCATTATAATATTTATAATAATAGAACATTGAGGATAATAATAATAATATGAGTAATATGAATAATAATAATATGAGTATTATGAATAATATAAATAATAATAGGACTAATAATATTTGCGGTGCCAGGAGATATTTGCCCTGAACTGAAGATTGTTCGGTTCGTTTGTTAGTGAACTTGATCATGCAGAATAGTGCGTACGACAGTGGTTCATGTTCAGTGGTGAGTAATGAACCGCATGCAACAGAGCAACTCAAAAGCACTTCAAGCTCTGATTTCTTTATGTTTTATGTTTTTTGATTAATAAAACATAAAAATATTTATCATCATGCACCTCCGTCTCTCATGCTGTAAAACATCGTCGCATACACCATGGAATCTTTTTATGTCTTTTAATGTTCAGGCACAAGGCTGGTACAGTCCTATCACTGACAGCAGGGTTAGATACACTCTGTTAGTTAATGCATGCATGCATGCTGGTCCATGCATTAAAGGACAGAAACCCCTCTTATGTGGAGGACTTCTATCAAATGTCAACTTCCGATTGATGGATGTTCATGACATCACTTCCTGCCTATTATCAAATGAGGTGGACACAGAACTGGACAAGCTAGGGGTGGGATGGGGTGTCTGGGTGGCGATGGAGAGGTGTCGGGGGAGGGTGGTAATGGAGGCTACGGTGCCTGAGGTATCTTGTTGGAGGAGTGGGAGAGAGGTGAGGTGAGGTAAGGTAGGGGAGGAGAGGAGAAGAGAGGAGAAGAGAAGAGAGGAGAAGAGAGGAGATTTAAGGTAAAGAGAGAAGAGAGGTGAGGTGAGGTAAAGGAGGGAGAGGAGAGGAGAGGAGAAGCGGGGCCCTTACCTTGGCTATGGGGGAGGAAGTGGTGTCTGAAAGGGGAGGTGGGGCGGGATTCACTATTTCTGGAGCCCACACTGTTACTGCACAGAGAGGAGCAGAGCTTCTGCATGCCTGTCAGAGCCTCTGCAGGCATGGGGGGTGGAGGTAGAGGTAGTGGGGAGGTGGGGGTGGGTGGAGGTGTGGTGGGGGGGCCGTCAGTGTGAAGGCATGAGGGGGATGAGAGACAGGGGGAGGAGTCAAGAGGAGGAGGTGAAGGACAAAATAAAGCGAAGTAGAGAGAGAGCTACAAGATATCTAGAAATCAAGCGTAAAGCGGAAGCGCTGTTAGGAGCTGGAAACAACCGGCAGGAACCAGTTGGAGCAATGAGGGAAAAGGTAAGGATTGAGTAAAGGCTAGTACAAAGGACAGATGGGTTATAACATCTGTGTTATCATCGGGGTGGAAGACATTCTGTTAAAGGATTCTTTAGTGTGAGATAATGTCAACAAAATAACAGCAGAGAAGCCAACACTTGCTCCATTGCTCCAATACAACAGGACGGAACGTGGAAAAGCAACTAAAGAGAGAGTGAGAGAGAGAGAAGGAGAGAGAGAGCGAGAGAGAGAAGGAGAGAGAGATTGAGAGACAGAGAGCGAGAGAGAGCGAGTCTTGCGAGTTTGCAAAGCTTAGGCCTTTTACAGTCGCGGCGGGCGTGTTTTCATCGCGAGATAAGATGAAGTGGAACAGAGATAATGTCACCGTGTTGTTATGACGACGTGCGACAGTGACGAGACTAAAGTCCCAAGCAGGGGCCAGGAATACCCTGACCACTAGCAGCGTTCAGGCTGTCCACCAGACCCCACTGATGTCAGGCCTACACTGCTACACCGCGCTCCCGGCCTGGACTTTGTCCTTCTGGAGCCAGGTGTTTGTATTTTCACGTGGGGCCCTTACTGGGGCCCATGTGGGGCCCTTACTGGGCGTAGCACCGTACTTACCCGGCCTGTGGAAATGCTGCGGGGACCGCGACAGAGTGGGGATGTAACCATGGCGATTATAAACGGGTGAGCCGATGGAGCCCTGACTGGTGGAGCGATGGAGGATACGCTCTCTCCTGTCGCAGTAGCCCTGTGGGGAGGAAGGACACACACACACACACACACCGCTGTGTTACCCACAGGCATGCCACACACACACACACACACACACACACAAGCACACACACAACCGCACACAAACATGCACACATGCCCGTGCTCAAGCACACACCCACATGCCGCACATACGCCGCAACACACACACACACACACCCATGCATACATTACACACACACACACACACACACACACACACACACACACACACACACACATGCAGGTACACACACACACACACACACACACACACAGTAACACACACACACATGCATCTTAAATATGCTATCTGAAAAATCTTTAGACTCACCTCAGCAGGGGGTGTTGGCGACAAATTTCTTGAGGACTGGAATATAACAAACAATCTGATTTAGTGGGATGGTGGTTTATTTATTTTAAAATCAGTCACACGAGACATGTCCTATAGAGCGTTTTGTTGTATATTCTGTTCAAGCGATGCATGACAGAAATGTCCCTTAGACAATGGTCAGAATCTATTCAAATACTGTTTACATAATCTGATGTTTTTGATACATTATACACAACATAAAAATCCTAAGAGGACCTCGTTGCATCTTTTTGAACTTTTTGAATATCATTCTATCTGAACCTCAACGCTAAACACAGGAGAATCCAGCCTCATGATGAATAATAATGCCAACATTTGAATTAAGTCTGACCTTCTCTAACCGTTCAAAAGCAAATTCCCCTGCAACTCAACTCTGGATGGTTTCCTGGCACGTGAACCACAGGGATCCTCTCTGACATTTTCTGTGGCTTTATGGCGAAAAAAAGAATGTAATGATCACCATGGAGACGGAGAGTCAGTCTCACCTTGTCGTCAGGCAGAGGAGAGCGTTCCCTCCTGGCTGTGTGGAGCTGTGATGGGATTCAAGAGGGTTCCGGTCAAATCGGTGCAACTTTATTGACAGGGATATACACTCAACCCAACAAGGAACCAGTTCATGGCTGCTGCTGCCGTCTTGATTATCTAAACCTACACCATGTCAACATTTTCACAGCAGCCATTGTTTTAGTTCAACAACGTTTAGACCAATAAGTGTCTAAAGAATTAAAACCTAGGGATACTTTTCTCTCCAAATCATCTCATTGTGAAGCACCCCCCCACACCCCTCTTACGCACTTATTGTATGTTGTAGGTCCTGGCACTTAATGTACACACTTATTGTATGTTGTAGGTCCTGGCACTTAATGCAATTAAAAATAGTACTTGGCATCATGTAGCATCTTAGCCTAGCTATCTTTGTTGTGTACAGGGAATGAGTTAACCTAGCGATTGATAGTGCTTGGCATTGGGTTCTATAAACATACTTACTTAACTGACAGCGATATGTTGTTTATCCTCTTCTGAAAAATGTACCTATTGTAAATCGCTTTGGATAAAAGCGTCTGCTAAACACCCAAAATTAAATTATGTAAAAAGTGATGTTGTGAAAGTGGGACACGGTGCAGATTTCAATCCGCATTTAACTTAAGTGCATGTGAACCAAAGCTTTCCCCTTAACACCTTGAAACGTTATTTGTTTGTAAAAACGAAGTGTGTTCCAGGTGGTCCGGGTGGATTTACCTCTCCCACGCTCTCTCGCCGCTCGTCCCTCTCGTCCAGGGAGGTGGTGTACATGGGTTCATACGTAATGAGGTCCGGACGCTCTATGTCATAAATGGCTTTGACTTTGGGAATGGCAGCTAGGTCTCGGTAATCAAGGATCTCATTGTCTACTTTTGCCTACAGGATCAAAACCAGAGACACACACACACACACACAGACACACACACACAGACAAGATACAGAACAAAGCAGGGTTACTACTGCACTAGAGACACCACGGCTAAACTCTCAGACTTTGATGTAAATTTAGAGTGAAATTCTAACAGTAATCTACTGTATTTAGGTTTTACAGCACAATGCTGTGAAAAACAGTGCATTGTGGGGAGTCTCAATGATGGTTCAAGCATTTTATCAGTCAATGCGTACATTTACAGCAAAATACTGCAAATATCAAAGAATTTTGGGAAAATAATGTTTGCTCTTGTGGAATTGGGGGAAAACAGGCACCGCCACTGAGGTACTTAAGGTGGTGGGATAACCCCGTGTGTTATATTATACAGTAATATTACTGTAAATAAACAGTACCTTACTGGCGAAAGTGCCAGTATTTTACTGTAATTTTACAGTGAAAAGTTTTAGAGTGTACAATCCACTGCTGAACAGGATGAACCTTTGCTATTGTTCTGTGCGGTTGCAGTCTTAGGAACAGAGGATGCTAGTCAGCTGCTAGCGCAGGAATCACTGGTCAGGGGTTGAACATGTGGCCGTAGTTTAGCAGTTCGGTACGCTGGAGAAGCCGAGAGCGTAGCGGCAGTGGACTCACATATATGGTGTGACCCGGTGAGCCAGGTATGCTTGAACCAGGTCGGGAACACACACTCTCCGACGAAGACCTCGTAGGCTGCGAACAGGAAAGCACAGGCCGCCGGTTACAGGAGGAAACCACACAGCGTTTGTGTGGTTCAAAACAACGGCTCCTCTTGTCCCAAACAACCGCTGCCCGGCTGTCCGTTACAACACATCCATCCTGGGTTATCTCTCTACTGAGCGCCTCTGACACTGAACACAACCTCCCTCAGACTCCTCCTGAGAGGAAGGCAGAGGAATGCCACCATTCCTTCCCGTGTAATAGGGAAATGTCAGCCCTATCGCTTATCTCCCCTCCGCTGTCATTTACCCCCATGATTCACCGCGTTTGCAACGTGAATGAGTGCCCGTGACTTGGGATCCATCATGGATGAGGAATGAAGAGCTTTCAATGGCAGCTGTAATCTGAACGCAATGCAGCGTCGGCCTGGCCTCAGATTACTCCTACAAGCGGGTTGATTGCCTTCTTTTGAATGGGCTCCATGGTGTTTGAATCAGTTTTAGTCTGTTTCCATGCACCTTCAGCGTGAGTGCAGCGGTGAAGGTAAGGAGCTCGACATGGCGATATGGTACATGGGGCAGGAGAATGCATGGAGAGCTCTCCCGATGACGGCCGGGGGCGAAGGCGCACTGCAGGCTGCCGCCAGCAGAGGGCAGCGTGCAGTGCGGCCGTGTGTTGCTATGTGCATGGCGGGAAACCGCGGAGGGGAGGATGAGATGCCATCTCATAGCCAATAGCGAATACAGTACCTGCCTTTCTGTATTTTGGAGGTGTAAGAGGGACGGAGGCAAGAGCTGTGGACGAAGGGGGGAGGGTGGGGGGAGAGGGGCGGGAGGGGAGGGGTGGGGAGGTTCACAGGACATCACACATGGGGCTGTGAATCTCCACACACGGCTCCCTCACACACACACAAACACACACACACACACACACACACACACACGTGTATATATACACATATATATATATATATATATATATATATATATATATATATCAAAAGGAGGGCATGTCCAAACGCACACACGCACACACACATCAGCAGCGGCCATGCCAGCAACACACTTATGCTATACACAAACACACACATTGTGTGACATTGAGCTTGTGTACACACACACACACACACACACACACACACACACACACACACACACACACACACACACACACACACACACACACAGAGGAGACCCTGCTGTGCTGCCTTGTTTGGGAAATTCAGCAGGAATTACTAGAGCAGAGAGTCCCATTTGCTATTTTTTGGGGTTTCTACAGAGTAGTTTTATTAAAAAGTTACACATAGAATATGTTTTTTTTACTTTTTTTTTTTCACTATTACTGTATTAATTATCTTTCATCATTTATTATCATTATTATTATTAATATTATTATATTATTATTAGTATTAGTATAATTTGTACTATTATATATACTGTATATATATATATATAAAGTCTTTATATAGATATATAATTATTTTGTATAGACTAATTGTAGATACATTCACTCTATAGTCATAAGCAGAGAACAGGGTGGTGTTGGGGGACGGAGGCGCGTGGGTGGAGGTTCCTACCCGCTCCCTGTGTCTCTCCTCCGTCCGGGTGGTGTTCTTGCAGCCAGGGTGCCAGACGGTGGAGCCTGAGGAGACACAGAGGTCGTCTGAATGAGAGGGTTCTACCGGGCGTAGAACCAACACACCACCACACCGCCACACTGTTACACCACCACACCACCAAACTGTTACACCATCACACCAGCACACCATCACACTGTTACACCATCACACCGGCCCTGTGATACGCAGGCACCCCCAGAGAGAAGAACGAACAGAGGAAGAGGTACACACACGCACACACAAACAAACACACACACACCATTCACGCACCCCACCCACACACACACACACACACACACACACACGCACACACACACGAACGCACACACATACACATGCATGCAGGCACACACACATGCAAAAGCACACACACTCAGTCATGCACAAGCACACACATACACACACCCATACGCACACACACGCACACTCATACACACACACACACACACACACAAGGTGGTATAGCTTAGAAACATGCATGCTAGATAAAGGATACGCCTAAACACATGGAAGATACGAGTGTGTTCCTGAAGGGATCACATAAACAGCAAACCGGTGCGAAACAGGAAGATACACCGATAGACTCAGTGTGATGGTGGGCGGTGTCTCTCACCCTGCAAGTACATCTCTTCTCCCTCTGTGAACATCTGGTTGCACCTGCTGCATCTCGCGCAGCTCGGATGGTAGTGCTTATCCCCCGCCTGGAGGGAGAGAGCGAGAGAGGGAGAGAGGGAGAGAGGGAGAGAGAGAGAGAGAGGGAGAGGGAGAGAGAGAGCGAGAGAGAGAGAGAGAGAGGGGGGGGGAGGGAGAGGGATAGGGAGAGGGAGAGAGAACGAGAGGGAGAGAGAGAGAGAGAGAGGGAGAGGGGGAGATAGAGGGAGAGAGAGAACGAGAGGGAGAGAGAGAGATAGAGAGGGAGAGGGGGAGGGAGAGAGAGGGACACACAATACACACCACGGTCACAGTCAAGGACAGGATATTGCCACTTCCATTTGCTTCAGCTCGCGAAAATAGCCGTAGCTAAATGTGTGAGGTGGACATGCATGTGATCGAGTTCTATTGTTCCCTGTGAAGGCAGATTGATTCAGATTGAAGAATCTATTCATTTATTTGTATTTTTTGTATTTGTATATATTTTTTTAAATATTGTTATATGTACTTACTTTCTTACTAGTTTCTTCTGCTGTGTACATTATGATCACGTCGACATTGTTATATTTATATGTATTGTATATGTATATTAATATGAGTTGCCGGGTGAAAAGATCACTTGTGTTTCGCATCCTCTCCTGGGTAAAAGGTGAAATGAATAAATAAAATAAAGGCTGTCCATCCAGGAAGGTTTCACTGTGTACATTGTGTTCCTTATCAAGCTGGAACTGTAGCTAGGTCACGCTAGCTCAGGGAATACTGAAGCTGGACCCTGATGATCATTTTGAGATAAATATGTAAATGATGATAAAAAATAAAAACTTATTGGTCTAAGATTCCCTTCCTCTCGGTTTAAACTCAGATATAACGTGTTACTACCGTAGCATGTGTAAGTTCATGTATAGCTATGATTAATAAAAAAACGTTGACGCAACATAACATAATATATAATTCCTCACATTCTACCGTTGAGTCACCACTATTATCAAATAAGCCTACATGAAAGCTCTTCTCAATACCTAGTCTTCAAATAGTAACAGAGTAAAGCTAGTGCCAGATTACATTTAAAAAACACACGCAAAAATAAACCTCACATAAAGCTATTATGAAACGCAGGCCGGAGTACTCACTTCAACGAACACTGACCTGTGGGAGATAAATAGCCAGATCACTCTGCCCACTACACCTAAAAATACAGCAGCCCGTGTAAGCGTTTCAGCACTCGAGGAAGTGGCACCCACACATATAATAGAGTAAGAGCCCTCTCATTTGCATACACATTTTACTGTTCAAAGTGGTGACACAAGGCCTAGTATTTAACCATCCCCTCACCGGGGAGACGGCACGATACTAGCTAGCAGCTATGAAACCGTTCCTCGCTTTCAGCTGCCACTACGTGCGGTATGGACGGCGTCGGCCTATGAGATGTGTTGACCTTGGTGGGGGGGTGGACGGGGGGTGCACGGGGGGTGGGGGGGGGGGGTGTTGGTCTGATTAGAGATCAGACCAACAGCGATGGCTTCAGCTCTGCTGATCCACTGGCTGGGGCCCAGGGGGTCAGACGCTGCGGTATGTTCCTATTGTCATAATGGGCCGCGTTAGAGATGGATTACTGTCAGGCTATCTGGTCACCGCTGGCATCATAGCCGGCCGTTAAACGAACACATAAGTCCCCTGTCTGATTGGATCAGCGTCTGTGAAAACATAAGCTAGCATTGGGATGACCGCACTGAGCAGTGGCTCCAGCTGTAGCGGGTTGGATCATGGATCACATTTTTTAAGAATTAGAGGATAAGTGTTTTACATAACCGCTATGCAGAATATTTAGGAATGAGGTTTCCCTTTTGCTCCAGCTCGTGTGCGTCTGTGTGTGTAAGTGTGTGTTTTTGTGTGTGTGTGTGTGTGTGTGTGTGTGTGTGCGTGTGCGTGTGCATGTGCGTGTGCATGTGCGTGTGCATGTGTGTGTGCGTGCCTGCGTGTGTGTGCGTGTCTGTACGGTTATGAAATAATCTTTTAGATGACTCAATTTATGTCTGCGTGTATTTGGTTTTGGGGTTAAGAGATTACAGCAGAGATTAAAAAACGACATTTCACAACATCCTGACCTGAGATGCAGTATTTAAAATATTACATATAAATGCGTTGATCATTTGCGTGTCACTTGCTTGAATGCGTGTTACTTCCCATTTTGAACATGAAACTCCATATGATGGAGAAGCCATAGAATGTGCTTTCAACTAAACGTTCTGTTCTTTCTGTGGTTTTGCAGATGAGCATAATATAAAAAGCAACATCATTCACTCATTCACCTACCGTGTGAAGGATTCACATCATTAGCAGGTGCATCATCTACGAAGCCTTTCTCAGTACATCCAAAGATAATGACTCAAGAATGCAGTGAGCGAAGGCCTCAATGTCACATATAAATGTCAATATAGTCAATACATGCATAGGAGCTGTGTCTCCGACCACAGCGTAGCATCACGTCCACTCTAGCTGGCTTCTGATTGGCTTACCTCCAGCACCTTCCCTGTGATAAACTGCTGGCACGCCTCACACTGGACACCAAAGTGGATCTGGTAGTCCTTCTCACAGTAGGGGGCGCCATCCCTTAAAAGGACCAGAGAGAAAACATCAAAAGAGCTCGATGCTGATGAATACAGAATCGTTTGCATGTTTCGCCCCGGTCCAGCTGTGTGTGAGTGCGTGCGTCAGTGGGTGACGGTGAACCCAGGTGAGGGGCGTGTATGTGTGTGTGTGTGTGTGTGTGTGTGTGTGTGTGTGTGTGTGTGTGTGTGTGTGCTACGTACTTGCTGATGTACTCTCCGGTCAGGACTTTGGCGCAGGCCTTGCATTTGAAGCAGCCCAGGTGCCACTGCCGGTCCAACGCCAGGAGGGCCTGGCCGTTCTTAATGTCCCGACCGCAGCCGGCGCAGTCTGAGGAGTCACACGCACACACACACACACGCAAGCACACACATGTACGTACGCACACACACGCACAAAGACGCACACACAGACACATGCGCACACACGCACGCACCCACGTAGGCACACGCACGCAGGCACGCACACACACACACACACACACACACACACACGCACACGCACGCACGCACAAAGATGCACACACATACGCACACACATGCACACGCACACACACAAGGTGGAATAGCTTAGAAACATGATGAGCAGAAACATCGGGTTTCTGGAACAACTCTGAAAGTCTCGACTAATTGCAGGACACAGAAGGCATGCGGGAGTAAACCATCAATCAACACAACTGACAAGACACAAACAATGCCTGAGTGGGTGATGGTGGCAGTTCAGACTCCATTCACCAGAGGGCAATAGAGGGCAGTAGACAAACGCTCGTCTTGATTGGAAGGTGTCCTCTCAGACATAACCCTGAGCCTTATTCCATGGTGAACCTTGTTCCACACCAAGTAGTATGAGAGGCGTTTCCCCCCTCCTCTCTTTGTTAGCTTGGTAGCTGCGCTCTACGTCTAGGGATGCTAACTACGTCAGGCACCACCAGGACAAGAGGAGATGACGTGTGGAGAATCAGCATGCCTTATTTATAGGTGACCTCGTCTAAAAGCTCTACCACTTCCAGTATACCAGAGAGAGAGTGGGAGGGAGAGAGAGAGAGAGAGAGAGAGAGAGAGAGAGAGAGAGAGAGAGAGAGAGAGACGAAGAGAGGAAGAGAGGAAGAGGAAGAGAGGAAAAAAGAGAAAAGTAGCGAGATATGGAGAGAAAGAGAGAGAGAGAGAGAGAGAGAGAGATAGAGAGAGAGGGAGAGAGAGAGAGAGAGACGAAGAGAGAAAGAGAGGAAGAGAGGAAGAAAGAGAAAAGTAGCGAGAGACAGAGATATGGAGAGAAAGAGAGAGAGAGATGAAAAGAGGGATAAAGAGGAAGGGAGTGAAACAATGAAAAAATAGAAAGAGGGTAGAGATACATGAAAGGATTAGAGAGAGAGGAGGTAGGAATGGTTGTTCAAAAATTCTTTCTCTAGTCTGTGTTGGGCGGGGGGGGGGGGGGGGGGGTGAAGCATGGTCATGCATAATTTAGTCAGGCATGTCTTTTGTGTATTTCATGAAAAAAACATGGCTGAACACAGCGCCTGCACCGGGATGGTGGGGGGGGGGGGGGGGGGGTTATGGAGGAGCAGGACTGGTCTGGGATCTCATATCACACCATCCAGCACCTCCCACCACCCGCCACCCACACCTAGACTGGACGCCCCATAAGGAGCAGAACGAGAGGTGAAGCCCAGGATGTTCTCCAGAGCCGTGTAAAGCTGGATGGATGCTGTTGATAACTTGGGTATTGTCACTAAACAAAGCAGAGCTAAACAGCAGTAAATGACCACGTTTAAGAGATTGTTCTCCTTCGCTTCCTTTTTTGGACTTTGGGAATTTCTATATTTGGTCGGCAGTCATGCAACACTGCGATGACCTTTGGCTGCCCATCAGGGCCACAATAATAACTTCCACCCTCACCTCCACCTCCTCCACCTTCATCACCTCCACCACCCCCACCTCCACCACCTCCACCACCTCTACCACCTCTACCACCTCCACCACCTCCATCACCTTCACCACCTACATCACCACCTCCTCCACCTCTACCACCTTCACCACCTCCACCCCCTCCACCCCTCCACCTCCTCCACCACCTCCACCACCTCCATTACATTCAGTACAGTATGCCTGAATGTACTGGTGTACAGTAGGCATACTGGTGTTCAGTAGGCCTGGATGTACTGGTGTACAGTAGGCCTGAATGTACTGGTGTATGTGTACAGTAGGTCTGTACTGGTGTACAGTAGGTATATACTGGTGTACAGTGTGCCTGAATGTAGTGGTGTACAGTAGGCCTGAATGTGCTGGTTTATGTACTGGTGTACAGTAGCCCTGTAAGTGCTGGTGTTCAGGGGCTGCTGTACTCACTGCTGGAGCCCACCACGTCCTTGGGGCCCGGAGACATCGGCTGGACACAATACTGACACAGGCAGTCCTTCCCGTTAAAGGTCACCCTGTCACCAGCCGGGAAGGGACGTCTGTCAGGAGAGAGAGAGAGAGAGAGAGAGAGAGAGAGAGAGAGACAGAGAGTGAGAGCGACAGTTACAGCGACAGCGAGAGCGAGAGCGAGGGAGCGAGAGAGCGAGAGAGAGAGAGAGAAAGAGAGAGAGAGAGAGAGAGACAGAGAGAGAGACAGACAGACAGACAGACAGACAGACAGACAGACAGACAGAAAGACAGACAGAGAGAGAAAGAGAGGATGGGGTTTGCATCAGCTCAACAAGAAGTCAGATATGGACTGGATGTTCACTGTGGAGCACTTTGGGAAATGGAGTTATCCTTGATTCCTGTAGGCCTACAGAAAGCCTTCGGAGGTGGGGTGGCCTGGGGTTGGAGACCCAATTAAAAGCGTACAGTAGACTGCTGAGTGTGTCTTTAGTGTAATAGGATAGAAGTGGGGGCCAGGCAGTGGGGTTCAGAGTTCAGCCACACATCTTGAGCTTACACACGGCCTGAAGGGCATTATGGGAATCACTCTGGGCAGAGAGTGTTGGCTGTGTTCGCAGTATTGCTTGTGCGTGTGTGTGTGTGTGTATGTGTGTGTGTGTGTGTGTGTGGTGCATGTTTTTGTGTGTGCGCGTGTTTGCATGCGTGCGTGCGTCCATGTGTGCATGCTTGCATGTGCGTGCATGCACGTGTGTGTGTGTGCTCAGGTGTGTGCGTGCACGTGTGTGCGTGTATCCATGTGTGTGTGTGTGTGTGTGTGTGTCGGGGTGGAGGGTGGAGTCCTACTTGCAGATGGTGCAGACGAAGCAGGCCGGGTGGTAGGTCTTGCCCAGGGCGGTGACTACCTCGCCCTCCACAAAGTCCCCACAGCCGTTGCAGCGGGTGCCGTGCATGCGCTGGTAGTCCAGGGTGCACAGGTAGTCGCCATTCTTCATGAAGAACCCCCCCTGAGCTAGGTCACAGCCACACACTGAGACACACACACACACACACACACACACACAGACACAGACACAGACAGAAACAGAGAAACACACACACATCAGCACTTAGAGCTGGCCGTTTAGCACTCTGTTTCATGGTGTTAAGTCATGAAGGGTGCAGCATAACACACACCAAATCACACACAGCCGTTTATTCGTCCCGGCTTCGATTGCGTCCGCCTCTCTGGTCGGTGCTGAGGCGCTGTTATTGAATACTGGAGCCGCGGCGTGCTGACCAAAGAAGGCCTTGATGATGCACAGCTGCATTGTGACGCGGCATAACAATGGGTAACCACACAGAGCGGTCAAACCACCCTCCGATTCACAGAAGTAAAAGCCCCTTTACCCCGACCCCCTTTTTGCTGATCAACAGCAGAACCCAAAGCCCTCTCGTCCCTGTCATCTCGTGGAGATGGAGAGTGCGGGGATTGCGTGCGTGATCGTGTTGCTGCCAGGTCGAGCATACAGCAGCACTGTGTCGGTGCCGATAAGTAGCCTTCAGCAGGAGCATATCGACACAGTCTCACTTACAAGAGAGCTTCCTGTGATACAAACGTAACCTCGGCGACCTTGGACCAAGAATGAGAGCGCACAAAAAAAGAAAAAGAACACATTGGAAAACAATTGACTCGGCAGTTTCGATGTCGGTTCGGGTTATAAGAAGTCAACGCTCTGAGACTGTGTGATGACAGAGGACCTATTGGGTCGCTTGGAAATAAATGACATGAAGACTGACAGCCTTTCTTTGCTGCAATACCCCAGAGGCTGGAGCCTGGAACAATCCCGTGCTACATTATGTCAGTACGGAATTATGCAACTTCTTTGCAGTTTGACACAACATTGGCTATCGTCTGTATTCAGAGTCGCCTGCCCGAGTGTACCAGATTGTTTCAGTGAGTCAGCACGGCCCTCTGAAAGGATCCCTTCAGAGAAAAAGTGAATCGGAAGGCTGGATCCTTTCAATTTCAACGTGTAGCCAAGCACCCAAATCTAGCACCCAAATCTAACACCCAAACCGACCTCATTACTGAACACAATGGTCTGCTGTCACTGAACAAGACACCAACCAAACCGGAGAGAGAAGTGCAATCGGCGGGAGGACACTCTCTGTCGCTGAGATTTACATTTGTGTTGAGCGTTCCTAAGCTACGCGTCACAACAACGGTCGTCGAGGTGGCGACCAGCCGTCTGTGCACCTAACCAAATTGATTACGCTCACACGCCCTCACAGCTCACAGTATCCTGCGAGACGTTCCAAATCCATGATCTAATTGGAGCATTGTTTAGAGGTATGTTTCCTCCATTCCATGGTTTTTCCCCCTGATTGAGACTCCTGCTACAGCTAATCATTCTTATGCAATGAGCCCGACATGATCCGGGGATGAATGGAGCGAGCGTGCTACAGAGTCCCCTTTAATTGCATTAGGGGATCGGGGATGAGGAGATGAGCCCTCAGCCTAATCAGCCGGGGCGAGCTCATCAGTGGAGGACCGGTCACCTCCAATGGTTCCCCCTCCATGGAACCCCAGCTCGCTCCCCAGCTCTGTCTCTCTGACTCTCTGTCTCTCTATCTCTGTCTGTCTGTCTTCCCTCTCTCTCCCCCTCTACCTCTCTACCACTCCCTCTCTCTCCCCCTCTATCTCTCCCTCTCTCTCCCTCTCCACCTCTACCTCTCTCTCCCCCTCTACCTCTCCCTCTCTACCTCTCCCTCTCCCTCTCTCTACCTCTACCTCTACTACTCGCTGAGCTCTGTCTCTGTCTCTGTCTCTGCTCGCTGGAGCTTAAACACAACATGAGGAGAGACACAGGGGAGTGTGTTTGAAAGGTAAAAACCATAAAAGAAGAAATCTGTGTAGTGTCTGAGGCCCCGGCTCTAGATGAGTCATCTCTCCAGATACTCCTGCGTTAAAGGCATGAAGGATGACTTCTCATTCTTTAGATACATATTCCTTTGTATATAATCATTAGAAAGCTGATATTCATTAGTAAACAAACAACATACCGTTAACATTAGCAAGTCGACCTGATTTAAACCAACAGACATCAAAATATAAATCAGATATAATATTAGTCCGAGGTTGCTTTCAGCTCCAAGAGCTTTTTCTATCTCGTCTTGGACAGCCACATGTTGACACACACACACACACACACACACACAAACACAGGTGCAAACACAAACACATACATACACATACACACGTTTAGCTCTGTTGCTGCAGGCGTGTCTATCCACTTGGCAGGGACAGAATTAGGTACTAATCTGAGCATGTGCTTGTGTTATGCTGCATGTTATTCTGGGCCCAGAGCAAAGCCTGCCGTCTCCTACAGTGCGCTCCAGTCAACGTTTCACGTCTAAGAGCAGAGAGCCCGGGACCCAGCCTGGATGTCTGGCTGGTTGGCGCGTTGGCTCAGTTGGCTTGTCGGACCGCTCTTAAATGATCATAGGAGAATGCCAGCAATCTGTCGGCCATAAGGAGCCTTAATGCCAGAGGCTTTTCACCATCAACTGCAGGTGGTTAGATGTGTACAAGGAGGAATAAATGTTGTTTACTCCTGGGGTGAAAGGCTGCACAGGGTTAGAGAAGAGGTCCAACGCCAGGGACATTCACTGGCTGCTTCAAACTAGGGTGTCCTACCTCATGACACATGACTTCAGCAGCACTTGTCTGCCTGACTGAGGCCAATTATTTGACGTGTTCATGCTTTATCGACTGGAGCTGAAACCTTCGAGCCTTAGAACTTCAGGGTCCATGCCATGTTTCCACCAACATGATGTGTGTCATCAATGTGCCCATCAGAACGTTGGAAGATGCTAAATACTAAACATTTTACTTAGCATCGTGTAGCATCTTATCCTAGCTATTGCTAGCTTTGTTGTGTACGGGGAATGGGTTAACCTAGTGATTGTTAGTGCTTGGCACTTGTTTCTATGAACATCCTAACTGTACCAACAGCGATATATTGTTTCTCTTTCTTCTGAAAAATTTACTAATTGTAAGTCGCTTTGGATAAAAGCGTCTGCTAAATGCCCTACATGTAAATGTAAATGGGAGAGACAAAACTTTGGTAGGACTCCTTTAAATCTCCCTGTATGCATTACAACTAAGCTATTAGTTATTACTGTTTCCCCAAAGTGACACCACAGAGTAACGTCTGTCTGGGGGTGGGACCCCCCGTGGTCCCACTGTCCGTCCGGGTCGGCGGTCAGACTCACGTACCTTTGCAGGTGAAGCACTTGAGGTGGAAGTGCTTGCTCTGCACCCGCAGCACCTCCCCTTTACATGGCTCCTGACACTTGTAGCACGTGATCAGGGGCTTCTCGGTGGCGTGGTGGTGGGAGTCCTGCGCATGAGCCACTGGAAAGAGACACAAAGGGGAGAGACACAAGGTTACACGCAGCCCTGTCAGAACTCATGATACGGCTGAACCCGAGGTAGGACCATTGGTACAGATGGCTTGGGTTGCGTGATCACATCTGGAGACAAATTCAGTAATTCATCCATCCATTCATTCATTCATTCGTGCGTTTGTGCGTTCATTCATTCATTCATTCATTCCTTCACTCATTCGTTCATTCATTCATTTCTTCATTCATGACAATTACAACACATGGACACAAGGGTTCATGGGGATAGGATCCAGGGTAAAAAGGCTGTGATAGGGCCATTGGTTTGCTAATTGCTGCCATGGTGCATGTAAAAGAATGAACCTGAACCTGGGAAAATTAGGAGGAAAAGAGTATTGCACAACGTTGCACATAGGGTATGCACAATATGCAACTATTCCAGGGCTATGTTAGTTCCTACACATATCAAGTAATAACAGTCAACGGTTATATTATTCTGAAACTTTTAAGTCCCGTTCCTATTGCGGGAATGTACTGCATAGCGTATGGAAAACTGAGGTTGTGCGCGGCTTAATCATCTGTGGTTCAGCTGTTCCGGGTCAGTACATCACAGACCTGTTTGATGCGATCCCAACTGCATAACGGTACATTAGCCAGTGGCTGCCTACAGTGAATCGCTCAGACGAGCCTGCCACGTACAGTCACTGCACAGCCATTCATCCAGAGATACTCTGGGTTATGCTGCTGCTGCAACACCTCACATGTTTATCAGCTAAGACCAGAAGATTGTTACACATTCCACTGCATTAACAAGTATCTCTCTCTCTCTCTCTCTCTCTCTCTCTCTCTCTCTCTCTCTCTCTCTCTCTCTCTCTCTCTCTCTCTCTCTCTCTCTCTCTCTCTCTCTCTCTCTCTCTCTCTCTCTCTCTCTCTCTCTCTCTCTCTCTCTCTCTCTCTCTCTCTCTCTCTCTCTCTCTCTACCCCTCTCTCCCCTTTTTCTTGTCTCTCCCCGTCTCTCTCTTTCTACCTCTCTATATATAACTCTCAACCAGACACCCATATGTAGTTCATCTTCAGCAGGAGAACCAGGGGGAAAGTGGTCCTTGCCCTCAGTTCTCTCTGTCTTCGGTGCAGTAGGTGATGAGCTTGCGGGGCTAAAACAGTCTTCCGCTGTGAGACATTAGACACACTACATTATGGATGACTCCATCCGGCTGCCTTGCCCTTCACCTCGCAGGGAAGAAGCGGTGGCCCTCTCTCTCTCTCAGCCACCGTCCCTGCGCCACACGCAGTCTTCCTACCCCTACATCTACATCTACATCTACAGATACACAAACCTCCACCACAGACACACAAAGAGGTAAAAGGTACATGTGTTGTTGTATGTGTTGGTATGTCAGCCAACCGCAAACCTACGCAACATTCAGTGCATATTACGCAACACATTAAGCTTGACGATTGGAACGTGCAGACACACACTCACACAGACACACGTGAACAACACACACACATGGGCGGACACACACACACGCCCACACACACACACACACACACACACTGACTATCACACAACTGCACACACACACACACATGTGGATGAACCCACACATGCATGCACACACACACAAATACAGAAATGCTGACTATCAAACACCTGCACACACACACACACACACACACACATGCCCGACCATCCCACACATGCGCACACACACATGCACACACACACACACACACACACACACACACACAGACACACACACACACACACACACACACACACACACTCATTTGCACACCAAATACAATCTGCAGTACTCTCACAGAGCGAGAGAATGATCTGGAATGGTGGGCTGCTGTGAGAGCGGCGATGATGAGGCAGCAGCACAACAACGCCCGCGGCGCTGGAGGTGGTGGTGGGGGGGGTGCTGCTGCGGGGGGCTGTGGGGGGGGTGCGATGGGAACATGGAGGGAAGGTAGTGGGTGGGGGGGCTGGCAGACGTCTGCCTGGTGTCTCATGTGGTGACGACTTTGAGTGTCAGACCGGTGACTCATCCGACCAGAACCGGTCCGGGAAACAAGCCCTGCCTCCACGCCACTGTGTGTGTGTGTGTGTGTGTGTGTGTGTGTGTGTGTGTGTGTGTGTGTGTGTGTGTGTGTGTGTGTGTGTGCGGTGTGTGTGTACAATGTATACACCAGGTAGATTTCAGCACAACCATTGCTACACATCGGTCACATAGTTACAACCAGGACAGATATGTTTAACCATACACTGGTCAAAAAAGTACAACTAATTGAACCACGTCAACCGACGACATTCACACAACAGCTAATGGCTAACGCATCTACAGGCTAGCACTCTGCCGAGGCGCGCGTTTGCTGTGCATTCGACAACAACACGGCCGTATGAATTCTTCACATCGATACCAACTCGATTATTTAGGAGGAATATTACATAACAGTGTGAATCATTCTCAGGCAAACACGGGCGCAGCGCGCACAGTGAGGGTTGATATGAATTATACACCAGAGGAGCGCGGAGCTGAGGCAGAACCAGGACACCGTCTCTATGGGAGCCCAGGCTCAGTGTGCTGCACTGTGCTGCTGAATGAGGACCTGGCTAATCTCCTGGGGATAACACACAGCACACCTTCTGCTTTGTTCACACACATACATCGTACACACACACACACACACACACACACACACGTCCCATGCACACACACCTCATTACAAAACACACAAACGTATCCCATGCAGACCCATGCACACAGACATTACACACACACACACACACACACACACACACACACACACACATACAAACACACACACACACACACAATCCACATGAAGACAAACACACGCACACACACACACACACACACATTCAGGCAGACTAAGAGATTACACAAAATATGGATACGTAATATTTGTTTGTGTGTATAAAGACGCACATATACAAGCACCGATGACATTGTTAAAGGTACACACACATTATCACAAAAACACAGAAATTCAAAAATTCAGAGAAACAGGCACACACATTATACATGCATGAACACATTTTTGCTCTGTGACCTTTTTACTAGCTACACACACACACACACACACACACACACACACACACACACACACACACACACACACACACATACACACACACACGGGGGAGCTGAGGGAACAAAAAGCAGTGGAGCGGGAAAGAGCCTGCTCTCCATCTCCTGCCCCCCCACCTGACCGTCCATTTAGGGGGGCCCTGGGGGGCTTAGCCAGGGGGGATCAAGCGTCCAGGATAGGAGGCGGGAAGGAGCTGGAGGGGAGGGGCTAAGGGGAACGGGAGGTCAGCTTTTGAATTCCCAAGGGACCCGTTTCGGCCACTGACACGTGCGCCAGCCCTGCTGGTAAACAACCTCAGAGGGGGCGTGGCCAGGGGGGCGTGGCCGGGGGGACGCGACTGATGATGAGGCAGAAGACTGATGACTCGCTGGGTTTCGGCTCGCTGTAGAGCGTCGGGGGGAGGGTGAAGAAGGAGAAGATGAGGCCGGGACGTCTAGATGCTGGGTTGGTTTGGTGGTTTCCTAGCTGAAGGGTTCTTGGTTTCGACCTGAAAGCGTCCCTAATCTGAAGAACGTCCGGAATGAATGTCCGGAATGAACGTCCGGAAATGAATGAATGACTTCTTGAATGACTGAATGACTTCTGGAATGGCTGAATGACTTCTGTATTGAATTTCAATTGTTTGAGATAATGAAGAAAGGCAGACTTCTAAAAGACCTACCCTGATCAGGAAGTGAAGAGAGGCCTGAGACCAGCTCCCACAGCCTGGGCACATGGAACATCTGCTCATACATCCAAGCATTCGTTTTCAAGAAATGTTTGTATGTTGTATGTGTATGTATGTATGTATGTATGTATGTATGTATGTATGTATGTATGTATGTATGTATGTATGTGAGTGCAAATCAGTGAAATCGAACACTCATCTCCATTTAAATAAGTCAGTGTGCAAAGTTCCACAGATGTGTGCCCTTCTATAATGCACACACACACACACACACACACACACACACACACACACACACACACACACACAACACACACACACACACACACACACACACACACACACACACACACACGCACACAAGTGTTTGCCAGAAAGCCCAACTAGCCAATCCCTCTGGGACAGGGAGATTTGCTGGAGGCCCCTCCCAAAATGAATATGACATAGATCCAGTAGACGTATGTCCCCTGAGGTATCGCTTATTGAAAGTGTGTCGGTTTTTGTGTGTCACTATATATGTGTGTTTGACTATGTGTATGTGTATACACAAGTGGAGGTGTACCAGTGTTTATTTGTGTCTTTGTGTGTTCGGGTGTGAATGTGTGTGTGTGCGTGTGTGCGGTGTGCGTGTGTGTGGTGTGTGTGTGTGTGTGTGTGTGTGTGTGTGCACGCTTGGGAAGCTTGGGGTGTGTGGCTCTTCATCACAGTTATAACAAGGAGTCTATGACTCCGCCCACTCATGAATATGTATAAAGCTGCCTATTCACACACACACAGACACACACAACACACACACACACACACACACACACACACACACACACACACACATACCAGACACACACACACCTCACACACACACAGTCAGCAGCCCCCTATACCCTGGCACCAGCAGCCCAGACAAAGCACTTCAAACACGGCACAAATTGCAGAATCTGTGGGGGTTGAATGGAGGTGTCTGTGGGGGGGGGGGAGTGTGTGTGTGGGTGGGGGGTCTGTTGCTGTGTGTGTGTGTGTGTGTGTGTGTGTGTGTGTGTGTGTGTGTGTGTGTGTGTGTGTGTGTGTGTGTGTGTGTGTGGGGGTGGTGGTGTCCCTATCTACTTCAACCAGCCCCAAACCTAAATCACAAGGGGGACCGCGACCTCCCTGCATAATGATGGACTACCCTGAACGTCGGGAGGGAGCTCACGACCAGAGTGCTTGAAGGGCTCGTTCGTCCCAGGGTAGGGGGTGGTAGCAGCCCCACTCCCAGCCCAGCCACTCGTCATCCAGGGCCGGGATGCTGGCGCCGCAGCGGCCCGCACTGGGCCATTGTGTTGCGTGTGTTGTGTTGTGACACCTCGAGACCTGGACGGAGCCCACAGGCCCCGCATCACACACTTCCTGCTCTAATCCCGTTTAAAAGGCATGGCTTTGGGAGGGGGGGAGAGAGAGAGAGAGTGGGGGAAAGAGAGAGAGAGAGAGAGAGAGAGAGAGAGAGAGAGAGAGAGTGGGGAAAGAGAGAGAGAGAGTGTAGGAAAGAGACGAGAGCGAGAGAGAGTGGGGAAAGAGAGAGAGAGGGGAGAGAGAGAGAGAGTGGGGGAAAGAGAAAGAGAGAAAGAGAGAGAGAGAGAGAGAGAGAGAGAGAGAGCAAGAGATGAGAGAGAGAGAGAGAGAAGAGAAAGAGAGAGAGAGAGAGAACAAGCGAGTGGGAGAGAGAGAGCAGTAGATACTATGTATATAGACTGGTAGTTGTTTGTACCTGCCCATTGTATTACAGGGGCTCTTCTGGCCTTGTTATTTCACGCTGTGTATTTTAAGCTGCCGGCGGTCTCCTCTCCCCCTCACTCCTCCTCTTATCTTTACTATCTGCTCTGTGGGCCAGCTGTACAAATAGTCTGAGCGCCAGCAACAGGGCCGGCGTGCACTACTGTCTGTGACTGGGTTTAGATCCCCCCCCCCTACCATCTCCACCACCACCATGACCACCATTACCACCAATGACCATCACCAACACTGCCACTACTACCTCCACCACAACCACCATCCCCATCACCACCACCAACACCACCCACCAACATCACCACCAACAACAAGTTAAGAAGTTGAAGCATGGCGGTCCCGGACGTAGTGGCGGAAAGAGTGCGACCACAGCTCCATCACAGCATCAGCTTTCCAGAGCTAACCGTGCAACCCTGAAGCTCTACGTCACGGTGGGATCCTGGGGGGTCCGAGTTTCCCTGGCATGAGGCACAGAGCCGTGCACCGTGAACCGTGCACGTGAGCCCGTGCACGTGACAGTGATTATCTCAGAGCTGGGAGTCAGCAGAGGCACGGTGTCTCACTCACACAATAGAACAGCAGACTGTGCAGTAAGCAATCACACACACACGCACACACACTCACACACACACGCACACACACACGCACACAGAGGTTGATAGAGAGAGACTGTTAAACACAGTGCCGGGGAAATAAAGAGCCCAGCACAGAGAGATTTATGATGATAGTTAAAGATTACAGAGAGAGAGAGAGAGAGAGAGAAGAGAGCGAAGATGCGAGAGAGAGTGAGAAAGAGAGAGAGAGACGAGAGAGAGAGAGAGCGAGACGAGAGAGATAGAGAGACCCGATGAGATAGAGAGAGAGAGAGAGAGAGAGAGAGAGAGAGAGAGAGAGATGCAGAGACAGAGACAGAGATATTCAGGGAAAGTTATTGACTGAAGATTGCAGCCATTGAACTATACAGGAATGGTGCTATCATCTACTTGCTCCAATCTTAAAGTGCAAGTAGATGATAATGGGGGGAAACACACACAACACAGACACACACAACACAAGGGCCATGAGTGTGCCCTTATAAATAACTAAGTATCCTTGAGGATATTCTTAGCCCCTAATGCTAACGCTGCAGACTCTTGTCTATGAATCATCACTTACAGCCGAGAGGTTTTATTATAATTGGTGGTTCGGTGACGAATGTACACATCGCTTGCGTATGCCCTCCACTTTGGCGGTCGGAAACACACACCTGGTCCCTCACAGGTCACGTGATCACTGAGCGATGTTGTACACTCCTTCAATTCCTTCTATATTCTGTGGAAAATACGTTCCCGGAGTTTGCTGTTTGCATACAAAATGACAAACAAAACGATGATCATCTAGGAAGACAAATGTTGTATGTGCCAGGACGTATTGTAGTTTGTACGTCCTCCTGGCACTTAATGTAAGCACTTATTGTATGTTGTACATCCTGGAACTTAAACATAGTAGTTAGCATTGTGTAGCATCTTATCCTAGCTATCTTTGTTGTGTACTTGGTTTCATGAACATCCTTGCTGTACCAATACTGTATTGTTGTTTCTCCTTCTTCCAACAAATGTACTTATTTGGATAAGTTGATTTTGGATAAAAGCGTCTGCTAAATGCCCTTACTGTAAATGTAATGTGTAGCAAGCAGGGTCGTTTGTTACATCTTCAGGGTCAACCCCTTCCGGTAAGGATTCGGAAACGTTGATATTCCGGCGCAGGAGAGTATGGAAAATGTACAAAAAAACAACTTGAACTGAACAACTCGTTGGTCCCCCAACCAACAGTGGGGACCTTCAAGGTGTATCTACTCTGGCAACATAGTCGACCGTTTCAGAGACATCAAGATAGCATATGAGAGGGCTCTTCAAGTGTGAAGGAATTTCATTTTGGAAACCTTGCCGTAACACTATCCTCCTCGGACATAGCAGCAGAACCCTTCTCAGAGGTGAGTGGCCCCTGTGGTATGCTAAGATTAGGAAAACACGAGACATACCAGCGCAGGCTATCGCAGCTACACCATTCACCCTGATTCAATTTGACTATTTACTTTTGCGTGTTGAAGTGTTAACTCAACCAGGAGCTATGTGGGAATCCAGTGAGAAAAAACTATTTCCATAACAACTTGAAAACTCTCTATAGTAATTTGGCCCTATGTTACTAACAACATATCTACTGGCATGTATCCTCATTTGATTGACACAAGTGCATTTGGCCTATTGAGAGTCATAAGTTCACAACACAAGGACTCTCTCCCCCTCTTTTGCAGACCTATGAATGAGGCCACAGCTGACAACAATGGAGGGTACCTATTAGCTGGTTGCCATGGTAACGGCTGCAGACTGAGACAGAGTGTGAGAGAGAGAGAGAGAGAGCGAGCAAAGGAAAGAGAGAGGCAGCGACAGAGAGAGAGAGAGAGAGAGAGAGAGAGAGAGAGAGAGAGCGAGAGGCTGTTCTGCGCAGTGTGCTTCCCATCACTAGTACTCTACTTTTTCCTCCGCACACGTTATGCACGGACCCAACCCCTGTTCCCGGACATACTCAGCCTCCATCGAGCACCCCAGAGTGCCGTTTGTTTTAGTCACGGCCCCATACATTCAGCTGCCGGCTTTGTTCAAAGGAACATTTACATTCACGCCGGCACGCTTCACACACACACACACACACACAGAGAACCCGTCAGAAGGGAGTTTTTAACGGGGTCTACCCTGCCTCACGGTGCCCCTAAACAACGCCAGCTTCCTGTGGGTTCAGACGCAACCAGGGGAACACAGCTCTCTACCGTGTGTCATGCCTTCGAGCACATCCACCAAAATCACAGCGTTTTTCTCAGACTGCAAAACATCCCTCAACAGTCATCCACAGTTCAAACGCACCAAACTTAGCATGCAGGATACAGCGGCAGCGGCATCAATCGCAAAACACAAAACCAGGGCACAGCTGCACAACCCCGCACCCCACCACACCGTCACGTCCACGCCACAGAGACACACCTTCCACATTGCCGCGGACAGTACCTTTCTCTTTGACCATGACCATCGGACCCCCGCTGAACCCCGGCTACAGAAACAGCTCCTCGGCGACAGGGAAGACCGGTGCCTGGCCGCTGCTACAATCCCCCCGCTCAGGGAGGAACAAAAACCAAAAGGGAGCGAGGGAAAGAGAGAGAGTAGAGCTAAGGAAGGGAGAGAGAGAGAGATGAGTAATTTAAAGAAAGCAAGAGAGGGGGGGAGAGAAAGAGAGAGAGAGAGAGAATGGGGTGTAGGATATAAAAGCTCTCTCCACTGAAAGCCAGCGCGGTAGCGTGCGCTGTCTCCTGGCGTTCTGTTTTTTTCCCAGCCATCCCTCCTCCTCCTCCTCCTCCTCCTGCTCCACTCTCCCTCCCCTCTCCGCTCCTCTGCCCCTCCCTCCCCAGCCCCTCTGTTGTGTCAGCCGCCTCCTCATTGCAGTAATCAGGTGCCTGCTGCTGCTGTGTCTACTGTCCCTGCTGCTGCTGTCTCTACTGCTGCTGTGTCTACTGTCCCTGCTGCTGTGTCTCTACGGTCTCTACTGTCCCTGCTGCTGCTGTCTCTACTGTCTCTACTGTCTCTGCTGCTGCTGTCTCTGCTGCTGCTGTCTCTACTGTCCCTGCTGCTGCTGTCTCTACTGTCCCTGCTGCTGTTGTCTCTACTGTCTCTACTGCTGCTGTCTACTGTCTCTACTGCTGCTGTCTCTACTGTTGCTGTCTCTACTGCTGCTGTCTCTATTATCTCTACTGTCTCTACTGCTGTTTTCTCGATTGTCTCTATTTCTTCATCTGTACTATGGCTAATTCTACAGTAACTGATGATGTCTCTAATGCTGTCTCTACTGTCTCTACTACTGCTGTCTGTACTACTCCTGTCTCTATTGTCCCTTCTGCTGTTGTCTCTATTGCTGTTGTCTCTACTTCTGCTGTCTCCACTACTGATGTGTCTACTGTCTCTTCTGCTTGTTGTATCTATGGTCTCTACTGCAGCTTTCTCTAATGCCTCTACTACTGCTTTCTCTACTTCTGCTGGCTCTATGCTATTTTCTCTACTGTCTCTACTGCCATTCATGTTCATCATTTCTGCTACTGCTTCCACCTGTGAACATACAACAAGCAACATAGATGTGAACGCAAACATACATATAATCTATACACACATGAAAGACACACACGCACACTCATTACAGCATCATTAAGATACAAGGCACCTAAACAAATAGCCAATTAGTCTGGGTTAGATGATACGTACTATATGGCCGGGCTTACCTTAAACCTCATCCTAAACTCCTGAAGCCCCACACACACACACACACACACACACACACACACACACACACACACACACACACACACACAGTTGTCATGGCAGCACCAGTACGATGGGGGGGTCAGACAGGGGTCAGTGATAGGTCATAGGTCAGGATCTTCATCCAGGACCATCACATCAGATCCTCTGTGAGCCAATCACAGATCACAGGGGGCAGGGCTCATGACCCCTGACCCTCTGACAGGAAGAAATCATATGCAAAATGTTTGTGTGAGCATCTCTTACTGGCCACTACAAACAGCCTCCCATGAGTAACATGAACTATATAACCTCAAAGATATATAATATTACTTTAAAGCTGTGATATTATGCCTTCTAATCTGGATAGAGCAGTATACCAGCCTACCCAGTAGACTGTAGCAAATGTTGCTTATCTATCCATCATACATCTAGCTGGACAATCCCCCTTGAGATGTAACTAAAACACAGGAATGGCTAATCACACTCACACCTGGTGGCCTAACATCACCCCTTTACTGTACATAAAGTTGTTGTACTGCTAGGTCTGGTCTATTGAAATAATTTATATTGCATCATGGTCAAAGCAAAAATAAAATGGATCATACTATATGTTGGCCATCCCATAATATGACAAGGCCTTTCTGATTATATTAATCCAGCACCATTCCACACCAGAACCAGGTATGACCAGGGCTCCATCGCCACTCTCTGTGGTGTGAGGTGGACTTCCTGTGTCTTACCGATTGGGCTGTGATAGTGATGCATCAGCAACGCCTCCAGAACTGCTGATTCAGGGAAACCATTATGCATTCTGAGCGCATCCCTGGCTAGCAGTGTCAAACTCTGCCCCCTGCTGGACAAACCCAGACTGTACACCCAATTTTCTATCACTTGCCCTGCGTTCGGAGTTCCAATACCCATATTACCGTATTATTTAGTATACCCAATACATAGTATGGAAAATGCAGTATGCCAAAAATACCAGGATGTATGCATTTCACAGTATGCAAGCCAGCATGTTTTTTTGCTATCACATCGACCCGTGTGATAGCAAATGGGTGTTAATGGGTGGCACCACAGGTGTGCTGATCAGTGAAATCACCGGTCGGTCAATGTATGTCCCAAATTGTATGCATTCTGTGTGCAACAGTACGTACTTTGTAAGGGAAGCTGCAGTACGTAGGCCTACTACAAGAAAAACTTAAACTTAAACTTAAAAACAGAAACAACAAATACTTTGCCACCATTTCAATGGTGCTCAATTCTGTTCTCATCTTCTCTTTCAATGCTTTTTTTCTGTTAAGCGTATTCCGTTGCTAAGAAAAGAGCTACATCAGTGCAATGCATAATTATTATTATTATTATTATAGCCTACTCAAAGCATCTAAAAGACGGGGGTGGAATAAAATAGTCTCCGCCTACCGAATGTGGCGGAGAGACTAGAGAGATCTCATGTTGCTTCATTATCTCGCTTACCCTGCAATTATATTTCTAGACCTGGCGGTTCAGCTTCCCCTGCTCCTCTGCTAAATGAGCCGCAAAGTCTATTGACCATGGACGGAGGATCGGTTATTTCGTTAAACTTTATACAGCCTTCCGCCTGGGCACGTCTCAGCAGCCCGCAGCGACGTGTGACGTGTGTGTTTGTAATGTAAGAAATAATTGTATAATCACTGAACGCAGTGTGACATTAAAATAATGCTATGCGTTTAATGCATTACAGATTTCAATAATATGGACCATTTCATTGGTTAAGCCACGCTGATCTTAATAGGTCAAAGCACGTGTGTGTGTGTGTGTGTGTGTGTGTGTGTGTGTGTGTGTGTGTGTGTGTGTGTGTGTGTGTTTAGTGTCGGTGGAATTAAAATGCCATAAGAGGATAGGCTGTAGGATATTAAAAACCAAGGCGCAAACACACACACACACACACACACACACACACACACAGACACATACATAGATATATAAAGAAAGATGAAAGATCTGCAAAATATGCTATTTGCTACCTTTGCTATCACTATTTTCTGTTCCTGTGTTAATATTACGTTTTGTCTGCTATGTGTAAATCATCCGTGGGACCCATTAAAGGCGCTGTATTAATCAAAGTTATTAATATAATAATAATTATAAATCTATTTCAGAATAGAGGAAACCATTAAAGTGTCTTAATGAGGGTGAGTGTTTGTGTGTGTTTGTGTGTGGCTTTGTGGCCACACACAAACACTCTTCCATATCAATAATGCAATTGAAGAACTGGCCAAGTTCTCTCCTTCGTGTGCATTCGGGCAGCTCGTCCAACGTTGTTACGATGTCATTCATAAACCAAATCCAATAAAAACTCTGTAGCTTACTTGTGAATAATGCACACATTTGCAGACTGGCTCTTCAAACAGTGCAGAGGGTTTTTTTCCACGATGGACAGAGGTGAGCGTTCACTGAGGAAATGCAATGGCTTGACTAGGACTTTAATCGATACATAGACCACCTTTCACCTTTCACCTTTAGCTTGACCCCTAACTGACCACAATAGTCTCTGGGTTGACCTCTCTGGACTCCAATGGTGAACCCAGTGACATGTCCAGCGTTCAGTTGTTGGACGCAGAGGTTCCAGAAACATCACTTCATTGCGGTGACCACTCTGTAATCTCGCTGTAAGCCCCCGTGTCGGAATGCTTAGCCCAAACACGGCCAGCCCCCTGAACACGCTTCTCCTCACATCACTTTGCAGACTACCGATTCAATTCCATAATGTCCTACTTTCCCCAGAAATCATTTTTCCTTATTTTCTTCTGTTGTTGCCTTGTGTGTAGTGTGTGTTTACATAACACGATGCATAATGATATTTATTTTCTAAACAAGGTCATATGGGACGAGCCAAAAGAGGTGCAATTAACAACTCTGGCTCCCTTATGCAACACCACATCCACTCGCTGTCAGCCTCCTACTGACTAACGGCTATATAGCATACGGCACATAATGGGCTTATCATGTACTTCAACGGTGAAGTAAATGAGGTGATAATATAAATAATAAAAAATAAAGATAAATACTAAGTGGCCCTTATATTATAGCGGCTGTACTTTGTTATATTAGATATTTGCATTGCAGGCATCATGTTTTGTCTTCAGCCAATAGCTGTGAGAAAGACCAGCCACACTCCATCATTATTATCAGACAGATAGATAGATAATATATAAATGGATAGATAGATGAATAATAGATAGATAGATAATAGATAGATAGATAGATAGATAGATAATAGATAGATAATATATCGATACATACATACATAGATAATAGATAGATACATAATAGATAGGTATACAGACCAAAGTGAGAGAATCAGAGAGACAGAGACTGAAAGAGAGAAATATACTGTACAGAGAGCGAAAGAGAGACAGAGACAGAGAAAGAGACCTGAGACGGAGAGAGAGAGGGAGCAAAACAGCCAGGGACAGACAGACAGAGAACGAGTGGGAGAGACTGCACAGAGAAAGCGTGAGAGTGAGAGAGAGAGAGAGTTAGAGAGTTAGAGAGTTAGAGATAGACAGCGAGCGCTACCTGACGCCACCTCGCTGAGCCTCTCACTCAGGTAGTAGTCGTGGGGGTTGAGGTAGGGGACCTGGTCCATGTACTGCTTGGGGATGAGGTACAGCACCTCGGCCACGTGGCCGTCCTCGATGATGGACATGCGCTTCACCGAGCTCTTGCGCTTCACACGCACGCGGTCCACGCCGTGGCTGTGGCTGGAGCTGCACAGCTTGCCCAGGCTGTTGAGGCTGGGCCGGGTGGGCCGGGTGGGCATGGTGGCGCTCTCTGCCCCCCCCCCCTCCGGACCTCCACGCAGAAGTAGGATGACGTGCAGCAGGTGGACAGTGACGGCCTCCCTGGTCAGCCCCCTGGTCGCTAACTCCCCACGACAGATGGGCGTCGGCCACTAGGACGGGACATCAAAGTCCTCCCCGAAGCTCGGATGAACGAATCTCACCTCAAAATCCGAAAAAGTGGGGAATGTAAACAAACTGAAAAAACAAGTTTGATTGAGGTGAATTATCAGGGCTGGCTTCAAAATGGATCCACCTCCTTGAGTCTGTGGTCCCGCCTACAGCGAGCTTCAGAGAACCTTCAGCAGATGTTCCGCGTCTCCAGGGGCCCTGGTGACTGGCCCGGGGCGGTGGAGAGAGGACAGATATATCGGGCATGAGACGTCCCGGCGGTCTGAGCGCGGAGGGACAGCGATGGATGGACAGAGGGGGGATGAGGCGCTCCCTGCAGATTGTCTTCAGCCTGGTGCCTTAAGGGGATTTACGGCTGCTGACGTTGAGCCTGTGATTATCTGCTGGGTGGGGTTAGGTGGAGGGCTGGTGGCTCAGCTCAGTGCACTGCCCAGGGTGGGTCACGTCCCCTCCCCCCCTCCCTCCCATACCTGATTGAAAGCACCTCCCTCCCTTACCTGATTGAAAGCACTGATTGGAAAGCACTGCAATGGTACAGAAAACAACCACAAGGAAACAAGGAGCGAAAGTGTGCCACAGACATACACCTGTCTCTCAGCTATTGAGATGCACATAATTTGTGTTTCATCATGTGTTTAAAGTGTAGGGTTTATTTTTCCATATTGCGATTATCCCACATCGCTATCGCATTAAAAACCCCTCAATCTGTTCCAATGATTCATGAATTAACCTAATACACTGTAGTTCATTAGCTGTGATTTAACCTAATACACTGTAGTTCACTACCTGTGATCTAAACTAATACACTGTACATAAACTTCATTACCTCAAGAAAGATGTTGAGAATTTGGGTTCAGCAATCGATTATGCGAGAGAGGTCGAAACACACACGGACCAACACACACACACACACACACACACACACACACACACACACACACACACACACACACGTGTATTTAAAGAGTACATCTATGGTGTAGCTGGATCTGTGCAAGGTAAAAACCAGAAGGATATTCTGCAAGCCTCCCTATCTATCAGCAGAAGATATTTGGCTTCAGTATCGGAAAAAACATTGTGACGCACTCATTTTCCAGCGGGCAACGCAAGCGGATTAGGGGGATGATAACTTTGTTAGGAGGCATGTTCTGGGCTTGTAATCTTGAAACCATCAAATGTTGGAAAATATTAGCAGAAAGGCTTTGGCGAGCCTGAATGATATCACCACCATCTCCTGTAGTTGGATCACTTCTGTTTGGATTTAAATCAGAGGAGTCAATGCATCTCCACCTTGCCCGGAAGTGGGAGGCTAGGTTTTTCATTCTTATCATTGGGAAATCATAATATTATTTTGCCTATGAGGGACCAAATGAGATAGATATAGTGCACTATGGGACATTATGTTGCATTAAGTCGCAAGTATGTGCCTTAAGGACAAAACAAATCTACTGGCAGCCCAATTTAACCCAGGAATCCTTTTGCTCTCTAAATACATTTCGGCAACAATTTCCATTAAAATTTTGTGCCATGAAAAAACGATTCATATTTAACCACACAATAATTAAGGTTAACATCAGACACAACCTACATTTTGACTTAACAGCACTAAATAATTCACAAAAGTACTGCTGGCTGACCTAAAAATCCACCCATGCCTTCATCCACCACACAGACAGTCCCTATGACCAGAGACATGCAAACCCGAGGGAGATACCACTGCCAGCACAGCAATGACAAAGCAGAAACAACCCCTACAAAGGGGAGTTGTAGGTTGTAGGGCTTGGCCGCTTCTTTTCATACAACAATCTCATCCACAGTAGCTGCCCCACTACTAGCTCCAGCTAGAAACTGAGCATAGACTACTATACTACGACTAGTACCGCCACAAGTACAGCGTTCTCTCTGTCGTTATCTAATAGCAGTCTCACAACAACACACAACAAGGCTTCTTAATCCCCAGTATCAGTGGGAAACACAAAGTAATGGTTTCCATTACCAGAGATTGAAAAGAGATGAAGAAGGGTGTAGAGGACACGCAGCAAAGTCTAATGACTACCATAAATCCCCCCCCCCCCCCAACACACACACACACACACCCACACACCCACACACACACCCACACACGCTCCCTCGTCCTCCTCAGAGATGGGGGGGGGGGGGACAAAGAGGACATCGCTGTACTGCAGCAGCATAGCCCAGATTCCCCCCCATCACTGTTAACTCTCTTCATGGCACACTTTTTACAAGGAGTGATGCGCTGGTTAGCGCATCACTCCTTGTAAAAAGTGTGCCATGAAGAGAGAACACACACACACACACACACACAGACACACACACGCACACACACACACACTCTCCAGCACGACACGCGTGTAGCCCCGCTGTGCTAGCCGACACACACACACACACACACACACACACAGAGTCAGCACCAGCTCCTTATCGGACTAAACCAAAACAGTAATCACACACAAGCACACACATAAAGCCCAGTTTGCTTTATTGGACTCGAGGCGTTGCCTTACCGTCCAGTCCGAAGCAGGAGGTGATATGTTGGGCGTAGTTGCAGAGCCCGGAGTAGCCCGGCTGCTGGCTCACTGCGTGTCTCTCCTCCATCTCTTCACACACTCACTCTCACTCAGACACACACATATAGACACACACACACACACACACACATAGAGAACGACCCATCCGGTTGCACTTGCTACCTCCCCTCCCCGCATCTATTATTCAGGCTTTGGCCCCAACCAACCGACACACACACACACACACACACACACACACACGCGCGCGTGCACGTGTACGCACACGCACACCCAGGAAAACAGCACAGAAAATCAAAGCACATGCGCATGGAGATGCACTCATAAATAGACACACGCGCACGCCCACACACACACACACACACACACACACACACACACACACACACACACACACACACACACACACACACACACACACAGGGACAGGGAGAAGTGCTGAGCCAGCAGGTGGTGCTGCCGAGCGTGGGCTGTCCTCTCTGTCGGCCAGAGGAGAAGGGAAGGCGTCACGTCGGGTTGGCTGCTGACACAGAGGGGAGCAGCGGCGGGACACCTCATTGGCTGCTCAATATTACCATATGCTAATGAGGAGACTGTCTGAGGACTCTGAGGAGTCGTACTTCTACTCTAATCAATGACTTTTCCCCAAATAATATTCAGCTTTATAACAGATGTGTAAGGTGAGGGGAGTCGACTCACAACCAAAGGTTCTGGGTTTGATGCCCATTGTCCCCAGCCTTTCTATAAGCATCCTTAAACAATACGCCAAACACCTATCTGCTCCTTAGTGACAATATACCTGAATTCACTCTAGGCCACTTTGGAATACAGTTTCTGTTAAAGGACTGAATATTCATGTACGATTCAGGGATGGATGAACGTAGATGGCGATATCGTCAGTCTCACACTTCTTAGACAGGGTAAACTTCTTAGACAGATGAGTTTCTCTTCAAACATTCAACCTCTAACTAAAGGAGGTCATCTCAGACCACAGGAACCAGCTCACATGCGAAACCAGCCACAGAATGTGAAAATGTTCTGCTATTCTACAAAGTTCCACCATTTCACCGAGTGGAGCACACACAGTTCAACGGCTTGAAGAGAAATGGGATAAACAAGAAAGTCACCCCCCGTATGAAGTGCCAAACATAACATCATCCAAGCACTGGCAGGGGGAATGAGCAACCACAAAATATAGGAGGCAAGTACTGGAGATTAGACCACACGTTATAAGGAGCACAGCGTCGGAGCAGTTTCTCGGCAGTTGAGCCTGCCTGCAGCCCCGAAAAGAACTGGGAATTCCTGCATTTGATTCAACAGACTGGGAGGCAGTTTCAAGAGGTCTGTGTGTGTGATCAGACGACCAAGCAGGCCGTGCGTGGCCAGCGAACAATAAGTCAAAACGACATGGATAGAGGAGCGGTTTCACCCAAACCACCATGTGACACAAACCCTGAATTTAAAGTCCAAAGGAACAGAGAGAGAGAGAGGCAGCTATGATGGCACTATACACTGGATGGCTTTAAGGGTCTTTCCAGGAGGGGGTTGCTAATGGTGAAGGGCCCTAGTAACGTTGAACACTGGACGACTCTACCATGGTAACACTCAGGGGGAGAGCGGCATGGTGGAGCGGGCGTGGGCAGGGTGAGGGGTGGGGGGTGGATTCCAATGTTGAGAGTGCTGTAATGGCCAAGGCTGTCCAGGGGAGATTGAGAGGGCGGGGCCTCGGATGATTGATGGATGCCGGTAGAGCACAGGAACGTAATTCAAGTAATTCTATTCTTTGTTAAATTATTATTTTTTTTACTAGCATGCATGCTCCTATCCAGAAGGGAGTTTTTCCAGTCACTCAGCAAACTGTTCCACTTGGGGAGTGTCGGAGACGGCAAAACCCCTTTTCCTGGAAGCATTTCAAGCTGGCTTCCAGAGCAAACTCTCTTCTGGGAAGGAATGTTTTATGTGTTAATCAAAGGCCAACACTCCTCGATCAGTACAATGCTGTACTATGCAATGCAATTACAATGCTCCAAACGCAATCATTAAAAAGTGATTTGGTCCTAGGCCAATGGGTGGAATTTTATTCAGTGTTACATGACTCACTAAGATGCAATTCTATTATCTGTGCCCACCTGAACATCTCTACTCATCTACAAGGTTCATGCTTTAGTTTGCTAGGTTTCCCACCTGAGGGTTTAAACTTTATAGCATAGACTCTAATCATGATAAAAGGCTGTGGAAATAAAAGGTTTGCATCATTCAATCAAGTCGGGCGTGAAACAATTCAATTAAAAGAAGAAAAAAGATGAATCAAACAAAAAGAAGAGTAACTCATCTGTGGTCTCCCCATGATGCAACACAGTGGTAGCAAATGGACGAGGGAATGGATCTGGGCCTCCATCGACGGAGGTAACACTCGGGAGAGGTATAGTCACTTCCCGTGAATTATGATTGACTGCTGGCCAGAGGGGGCTGCACCTGGGCTTGTCAGCAGTGGGGGAACCCCAGGGGGGCTGTCAGAGGGTGGGCTGCTGGATCGAGCATCGATCGCCGGCGGCCCGGGCTGCAGGGGCCATAATGGGCAGTTCAAAGGCACTCTGCGACCCTCATCCATTTCAAGGGCTAAAAATGGAGAGCCGTGCACTGGCTAGGTTAGACGGACTGTAAAATAAACAATGTGTCCCCCAAAAGCAACATCATTGGAAAATGGTGGATCACACTGGGCCGGCCATGGTAGGAATGGCACTTGTTTTAAAAACCTACCAATTATAAAGGGGAGAGAAATGTTCTATACTAATCTGATTAATAAATCCTTCCTTGTCTCAACTTTTAAAGAAGGCAGGGGAACATTCCCTGTCAGACTCCTACCTCATCACCATGGAGAAGGTGATGATGAAGAAGATGAGTCAACGGTGAACTCAAGTCTCCAGCCCATCAACACAAACACCTTCTACTCTAGAAAGTAGACAGACACCAAATCGGGCGTGTTTCGTTCGCTGAGCGAGGGGTGTGAAAATTTTAATTTCGATCTGTTACAAATTCACACATAACACATTTTGCAAATCATTCTCTAAACGAATAAACATCTTAAATCCATGTGTCTAACTCTGGATGACGCGTCTCCATAAACCCGGTCCACAAATGAAGTTGCTGGCTGTGCAGCGGACTGCTCTGTAAGGGGAGGCTGTGCATGGAGCAGCGTAACCCAGTTATGATCACAGCGGCAGCACCGCTGCAGGATAACTCCCAGAAGACGACGCAAATAGACCATCTCCCGCTCCATCGCATCCCGCAGCGACCTCCCAAGAAGAGATCCCATCTCCTCACCCATCGACATGAAGCTTTGTTGTTCTGCGACAAAAGACACTCACCTCTAGCAGACATGCCCGGTAGGTAGCGGTCTACTGTCTTTTTGCATCGAGCATTGTCTTGTCGGGGATGTCCTGCACGGTGGAAGCACCGCTGATGGTCTTACTGGTCGGATGTGATCTATAGGTGGATGTTGGGCTTTCATTCATGGGATTGTGCGAATGGGAATCAGAGAAGGTTTGGTTGTCTGGGAGTATGTACCGCGGTTAGGAGGGCAGGGCGTGTCCTGGAGACACCAGGGTTATTCCCCTACAAGTTTCATCCATCGGGCTTTACCTTAACGTGTGTCAGCCATGCTGAGGATTTTTTTTACACCTCTGCACATGCTGTTGACTCCATGGTTGTAACGAACACGTTGTGGGTCGATGGGGATCCACCTCATCTATGTAACCTAGTTGTCGTTGTGATGACTGTGCTGAACAAGAGTTGACCGGACCCCGGTTTGAACAGGTCTGTGGCAGACGGGACGAAGTTTTGGAAAATATGATCATTTATTTATTAATTTATTTATTTTGTTGGTTGGATTATGTATATTGGTGTATTTTGTTTGTTGGTGTTTGCCCCTGGTTGCCAGTAAATGTATTATACCAGGATAAGGGTGTAGATCAGTGATAAACATGTGGTAATACAAATATTTACAATAATAATATTAGGCTATTAATAATTATAATCATGAAAAATAATAATAGGCCTATATAGGCTATATATATATTTTTTTACTATCATAATGTTGATAGCACATATTCAGATGTATCCCAGCACAAATGCATGCAGACTATTCCTAATTAAGTCCCATAGCGTTGTTTCCCTCTGAAACACATGCAAAGAATTACTGGCTGCCACATTAAACGTGACCTCCTGTAATTCCTTTGTGTGCTGGCGCCCCCTGGCGGTCGCGGCCGGCGGTGTTGTATCTGGCGCCCCCTACTGGCGGTGTTGTGTCGGGCGGCCGCGGCCGGCGGTGTTGTGTCTGGCGCCCCCTGGCGGCCGCGGGCGGCGGTGTTGTTTTTGTTTCTGGCGCTCCCTGGCGGCCGTGGTGGGCGGTGTTGTTGTTTCTGTCGCCCCCTGGTGGCGGCGGGAAGCGGTGTCTGGCGGTGGAAGTGCCACCGTGTCCAGAGAGCTGCGTGCGCGTCACGTTAGCGCAGACGCTCTTGTTTACAGCCGCGGCCGAGCCGTGTTTTACGGGCCTAGTCCTCTCTATCGGTCGGTTTATTGCTTTATGGCGGCTGGTTCTCTGTTTCTCTCAAGGGTCGGTGTATGAGAGCTCCAACCTGGATCGAGGCGGCGGCAACAGGAAGAAGAAGATAGAGGAGTTCTCTAGGTCTTCTCGGGAGAAACTGGTCCAGTCCAAGAACAAAATGTTCTCCAAATTCACCTCGATCCTCCAGCATGCGGTGGAAGCGGTGAGTTTTACACCCCGGGTTCGGGTTCGGGTCGTGTGTATGTGTGTGGGGGGGTCAGTGTGTGTTGTCTTCTCACGACCCCTTCTCATGATCGTCAGCATAACAATGCTAACGTAGCTTAGCCGCTGAGCTAACCGAGCTAACTTAGGTTAGCCCAGTGCCTTTGGCCGAGACGCGTGTTTACGTCTCCTGAGGTCCTCCGGGACCTGAGGTGGGGAACCGCGGCGTTACGTCGGGGTAATAACGCTATAACATCACTGTAGGTGTGTGTGTGTGTGTGTGTGTGTGTGTGTGTGTGTGTGTGTGTGTGTGTGTGTGTGTGTGTGTCGCACTTAGTGTATATGTGTCGCTCGTGTACACCTGAAGACTCACACGGGGTCCGACACTCAGCGTGTCGGACCCCGTGTGACGCAGGACGGGCCGCTGGAGAACGGGGGCAGCTGGAGCCCTGGAGAAGTTGTCATCGTTTAGACTACAGAGTTTCCCCACAAGAGATTTGGCAATCGGGGTCAATGTTGAGCAACCTGCACTTTAGTGTTGACTCAGATATCACATACATGTGAGAAAACCAGGGGGCATACAGCAGTTGGGATATGATGAGGATTTGGAGGAATGACTCGTTTTCCTATGATGATGACTGACGCAGAAATATTATCCATGTGTTTGCATGCTGTCATCTTCATTCAACTCAAATATCACACAGACCGGTCTTCATATGCGTGTGATGTGTGCCAGACAGTGTCAGCAATGCAGACAGTGGGACAACCTGCCTGCAAGTGGTCCACTGTGGTATTCGCCTACAAGGCACTGATGAACTGCATAGTTCATCCAATACCAACCATTGTGGTCATTCCAGAGAGAGAGTTAGACTTGCTGAAGAGATGTAAACAAATCAAGGCTCAGACATGCTAGTTGGTCACATCATAGTTGTCTGCCGAATTTCAATATGCAGGTCACTGAGAGAGGTTAATTCTCCCGCTAAGTAACATGATTGGCTGATGACTCATGTGGCTAATGTGATTCATAGTTAACGTGGCCTGCTGTCTCTCTTCCCCAGCTGGCCCCTTCCCTGCCTCTGCAGGAGGACTTTGTCTACCACTGGAAGGCCATCACCCATTACTACATCGAGACGTCTGGTGAGAAGGATGAACATGGTCATGTGATCGGCCAATATATTAAGCAGCTTGGTTAGAGTCCAGCTCTGCTAGAGTCATATTTGTGTACAGTTATGTAACTTGCCGATTTTGATTGTTCCTGATGCTTAATTTGTGTGTGTGTGTGTGTGTGTGTGTGTGCGTGTGCGTGTGTGTGCGCGTGTGTGTGCGTGCACGGCCACCAGACGACAAGGCTCCGGTGACAGACACCAACATCCCGTCCCACCTGGAGCAGATGCTGGACATCCTGACCCAGGAGGAGGAGGAGCGGGAGTCGGGGGAGACGGGCCCCTGCATGGAGTACCTCCTGCACCACAAGATCCTGGAGACCCTGTTCACCCTGGGCAAGGCCGACGTAAGGCCCTGCCCTCACACACAGACGTGGAATAACACCACGGACAAGGGGCTGTATTCAACCTAGAGTTGTTCCCATACCGATAACAGTATCGGAAATTCCTCCGATACTTCCTGAAATGCAGAATCGGGATTGGCGAGTACGCAAGCCTATGCACCGATCAGAATCCATCACGTGACTAGCTCATTTACCACACAGTTAGAGAACATCACAAACACTACGGTGTTTGTGCTACAAGAATACAAATGTATTATTATAATTATAGATTATAATGTAAATTATCTAGTTCTGAAAATAAATTTTGTCGACAGTAAGGGAACCGACTATACATTGCTCTAACTGTTAAGAGAAACCTTCAATAAGAACCAGTGCTCTTAGTAGTTACAATGCTAGATGCCGTATCAGTATATACTTGGTATCGGCCGATACATATTCTTGGGTTGTCCTTCTGATCCTCTTCCTCTTCCTCAGTGCCCCCCGGGGATGAAGCAGCAGGTGTTGACCTTTTACACCAAGCTGCTGGGTCGCATCCACCAGCCCCTGCTCCCTCACATCAACGTGCATCGGCCCGTCCAGGTGAGCGGCGCCAATGCCCTTCAAGCCTCCACCGTTGTGCTGTTTTAGTTTCACCTTTCTCCCTCTGTGTCCGCTGGAGGTGTCTGACCCGTCTCTCCCGCCCGCCGCTCTCTCTCTCTCTCCCTCCAGAAACTGATCCGGCTCTGCGGAGAGGTGTTGGCGGCGCCCACGGAAAACGAGGAGATCCAGTTCCTCTGCATCGTGTGTGCCAAGCTGAAGCAGGACCCGTACCTGGTCAACTTCTTCCTGGAGGTAGGCTGGTATTCCTCGGAGGGGGATGAGGAAAGGGAGAGGAGGGAGGCGTGAGGGGGGCGTACAGGTCAAGCTACGACAGGATGAGGATTTCGTGGACTTGTATTCTTATGTATTCTTATATATGGCTGACGCAGGAGTGTTATCCATGCGTCTGTATGCAGTCGTCCTCACACAGTCCACAGTAAACTCTGTCCTGCCCATAGAGCTGCTGGTAATCCACCTTGCCTCTGAGTTGTGCATGCTGGACGCAGTGTGCTCACACCTGTCACCTGACCCCTTGCAGAACAAGGCCAGGAGGCCTGAGGCCCAGAGCCCCGGAGGCCCAGAGGGGGCCAGGGGCGGCCTGGCCTCCCCAGACACGGGCCAGCCCCACGGGGACCAGCCCCCGACCCCCAGCGAGGAGCCACAGGCTGCAGCCGCCACAGCCAGCTGCGGGAGTCCAGCCAACAGCCACAGCTCCAACAACAACCACAGCAGCAACAACTACAACCTGGTCACCTCCCTGCTCAACCTCACCAGGAGTCCGGTGAGTGTTCAGCCAATCGGACTGTGTTCTGTCCAGTGAAGTCACTGTAGTGCCGTCAGGCCGCCGTGTCCTTAGCAGGACAAAACACAGCACTGTCATTCACTCCATCGGATATCTGCTGCTACTTATTATGCATGTATTATTACTTACTTTGTTATTGTGATCTTGTATTGTTGCTGCTATGTGACTGTTGAGGAACCATGCCTAAGCTATTTTACTCTTGTGTATGCTATGATGTAATAAAGAGAGAGAAAACTCTTTTAAACGCAGACAGTAGTTCTTTTAAATAACTTTTACATCCCTTGAAAGTTATGTTATTTTTATGAACCATAACAGGCGTTTTATTTGATCTACTGCTGCTCTTTGTTTCCTTGTAAAGTCCTATATATAACGTCCTATAACTGTCTTGCCTCATCTGTGAGTGTTTAGATGTTAGAGGGAGAAGTCTTTTAAGTTGTTTGAGTCGTGTTTGCAATGGGTAAGCTGCAAATGAATCTCTTCTTGGGATAAATAAATTCATGATGATCATCAACAAACCGCACCGTTCAGACTTGGTGTTCACTTCCTGCGGTGTGTCCGTGGATTTTTCTTTTTGGTGTTTATAGTATGCAAAGATTGTTTGCATGATATGGATAAAATATCACATTGACTATTAATATTGAGATAGACATCGATTTAGCAATACAAATGTAAACCTTCTACTTTTGATGGTTTCTCCATCTGGTTTGGAGACCCAGTCCTCATTGTGAACCAAAGTAAAGTTTACCGGTTTAAATGCTGTCTCTCTTTCTTCTGACAAATTCACTTGGTCACTTCTGAATTATTGTAAGTCGCTTTGGATAAAAGCATCTGCTAAATTCCCTGAATGTAAATGTACCGGCTGCGTGTCAACATGGCGTTGGTCCGTGGTTCCTGCGTGGCTGACATCACTTCCTCTGCCCCCCAGGACGGCCGGGTGGTGGTGAAGGCGTGCGAGGGCCTGATGCTGCTGGTCAGCCTGCCGGAGCCCGCCGCCGCCAAGTGTCTGACGGAGAACACGGAGCTGGTGGAGCTGCTGACGGACCGGCTGTCGGGCTTCTACAAGGCCCTGCCCACCTCCATGGACCCCCTGGACATCGAGACCGTGGAGTCCGTCAACTGGGGGTAAACAGAGGCTACAGAGAGTTACTGTATTCAGACAGACAGACAGGTCTTTGTGAGACCAATAGGGTTACTAACAGGGTTAAAGTTAACAATGGTGTTATAGTCGATGTAGTTAGTCTAGGGTCAGGGTAAGCACTAGGATTAGGGTTAGCACTAGGGTGAGGGTGAGCATTAGGGTTAGGGTCAGAACTAGGGTTAGGGTGAGCGTTAGGATTAGCGTTAGGGTCAGCACTAGGGTTAGAGTCAGGGTCAGAACTAGGGTTAGGGTGAGCTGGGGGAGGAGGTGGGGTGGGGTGGGCTTGGTTTTCACCATGAAGCAGGTGGCACATAAATCCAAACCAAACCGGAGGTAGTCAAAAGCATTTTGTGATAAGCTTGTGATAAACATTATGGTACAATGACGAGCCTGCGAGATGGATTCTAATCTCCCAACTGTGTTCTCGTTTGCTCTCCCTTCGCAGTTTGGACGTGTACAACCTAAAGGAGGATGCAGCCATCTTTGCAGGGAAGAGAGGACTCATCTCCTTCCTGTCATGGCTCGACTACTGTGACCAGCTCATCAAGGAGGCTCAGAAGGTCTGTGCCAACACACGCTGACTCACTCTCTCCCTCCCTCTCTCCCTCTTTCCTTGCATCTCTCCCTATCTCTGTGTATTCACCCTGACGCACCACTCTGCTGTGGGAATGGTTGCCGAGTTATATTTATCACGCCGGGAACATCAGAAGGCTGATTCACCCTCCTCTTCCTCCTCTTCCTCCCTTCCCTCCCTGCAGTCGGCAGCCACGGTGATGGCCCGAGCGGTGAGAGAGAGGTTCTTCATTCCCGTCATGGAGCCTCAGCTGATGCAGACGTGAGCCTCCCTACAAACTAACAAACTATCAGTCAAAGGGGAAAGCATCCCGAGTCTCTGTGTTAATGTGTGTGTGTGGTTGTGTCTGCGTGCCCTGTCTGTCTGTCTGTCTGTCTGTGTGCCCTTTGTGTGCATGTGCCCTGTGTGTGTGTGTGTGTGTGTGCGTGTGACCTGTATGTGTAGGTCTGAGGTGGGCATCCTGACCTCCACGGCGCTTCTGAACCGGATCATCAGGCAGGTGACGTCGGAGGCCCTGCTGCAGGAGATGGTCTACTTCCTGCTGGGGGAGGAGCGGGAGGCGGAGACCCCCGCGGGGGTGACGCGCAACCCGCTCAGACACAGGCTCATCGAGCACTGCGACCACCTGTCGGACGAGGTCAGCATCATTATCGTCATTTACATATTTATACATGCATGTATTTGATTGTATGTAGTTATGTGAGCTCTCCGCTCCTTGGGTTATTCATTAGAGTGCAACTTCCAAGAATCTACAAAAGTAAAATAATAATTAAATCTATTTTTATGAATTTATGAGATAAAAAAATTCAGAATCGCTGATTTCGAGGAAAGATCGGCAACGCCAACAAGAGACTCAAGTTCTTCTGTAACGTTGTTCGAGTCCAATTCTATTTAAAAACGCTACAAAACTAAAACAAATACCCAAAACAAACAAAAAAAGCCTGAATGATATTTATGAGATTTAATTAGCGTACAGTAACTTACAGAGTAATATCTAATTGTAGTGTAGGATGCATTCATGGCTGCCTCACCTGGCATCGTTATCGTCAGAGAGGATGCCCCTAGAGACTCGTCTCAGTCCGCTGTACTGGACCTAAAAGCCTTCACTACTGTCTCAGCCCCTTTAGCATTTCCCTCAGCATGTCCTCTTCACTGGAGGGTCCGGGGTTCACTCTGTCCTCTCTCTCCACCCCCCAGATCAGCATCATGACGCTGCGACTGTTTGAGCAGCTGATCCAGAAGCCCAATCAGCACATCCTGTTCAGCCTGCTGCTGCGCAGCCTGGAGGAGAGGAACTACCTGGAGAACAAGCCCCAGGAGGAGCCCCTGGAGAATGGCCTGGCCCACGACGCCGTGTAAGGAGCTGCCCTGGCTTTGACCTATGACCACCATCGGCCGCGAGAATCCTGACGCCAATGGAGATGAATGCATTAAGTGTTCTTTTAGTCTCTCTCTCTCTCTCTCTCTCTGTCTGTCATTCTCTGTCTGTCTGTCTGTCTGTCTGTCTGTCTGTCTGTCCCTCTTAAGTTAAACATTGGCACGTTACTGTTAGTCCATGGTCTCGCATATAAATGTTCCCCAAAGTAAGGGGCCGTGGATTCCCTGTTCCGGCAGCAGAGATTGTTCCGTCGCTGCCAACCAGTCTGAACTGGGCAGTCATCACCAGTGGCACCAGTGTTTTTCCACTGTGGTCTTTGTTTTATATGTGGTGGCCGGACATAAATGTAGAAGGGAGATAAATACCAGGCTTTGTAGGAGTCTTCCTGGAAACTCTTCTGAGAGAGCTTCTCATTTGCAGTACAAAACGCTTCAGCGCGTCTCTGAATCAAACTAGAGGAACACGCAAAACTGTTAAAGTTAAATGTGCAAAAGAAAACGTACGTACTAGGTTTGAGTTTAGTCATGTATGTCACTCTCTCTCTCTCTCTCTCTCTCTCTCTCTCTCACTGTCTCTGTCTCACTCTCTCTCTCATTGTCTCTGTCTCACTCTCTGACAAACTAAAGAAACACGCAAAACTGCAACGACACGATGGAACGCCGTCGGTTAAATGTGCAAAAGAAGCCATACGTACTAGGTTTGAGTTGAGAGTTGAGTTTCTTCTGTGCCCTCCCCCCCCAGAGACCTGGAGGAGGACCCCCTGTTTGGGGACGACCCCTCTGCGGACGGCAGGCTGACCGGCTCCGACTGGCTGAGTCCGTCTCCGTCGCAGAGCCCCGACCACGGCAAGACGGACGGCAAGACGGAGGTCCACAAGATCGTCAACAGGTCAGTACACACACACGCACAGACACACGCACGCACGCACGCACGCACACGCACGCACACACACCCCGATACAGACAGACAGACACTAAAACACCCCCCATAAAGTAATGACCGGTCTGTTCATTCCTGCAGCTTCCTGTGTCTGGTGCCAGACGAGGCCAAGTCGTCCTATCACGTGGAGGGCACGGGTTATGACACCTACCTGAGAGACGCACACAGACAGGTGAGGACCCCCTGTTTGCTGTGGTTCCTCGTCATTGACAAACAGTGTTTCTGATGAGTATCCATCGTATCCTTGGGCAATAATGTGAGCCAATCAGAAACAAATCAGTTGACTCACATTCAGCTTCTATGCAAAGCGAGTCAGTGTACCGTAAACACTGGAGTAGCAGTGCAGTGCATTATTCCACTGGAGTGTGTGTCTGAGCCCCGTCCCTCTCCGCCTCCCCAGTTCAGGGACTACTGCGGGGTGTGCCAGCGCTGGGACTGGCGAGGGACGCCCAAGCCCATCGAGAAGTGTGACCTGGAGCGGCCCTTCTTCGAGGGCCACTTCCTCAAGGTGCTCTTCGACAGGATGGGCCGTGTCCTGGATCAGGTGGGCCCACTGTTATTGTTTATTGTTGTGTGTTTCATTGATGTGTCACACACCACCACGTTTGAGTAGCTGTTTAAATCTCACCCACCTGAATGACACCGCTTGAAACAGCTTGACACTTGTGTAATGAAGTGAACTGTAATGAAAATGTGTAATTATTGTAATTATTACAGTGCTCTACTTGAAAATAAACTTGTGGTTTATAAATGGGATCCTTTAAACCCAACCCGTCTACAAATGCATTCACCTTTATGTACTCCAGATGGCCATTAAACCGTGAATCAAAAACTAAAGTTCAAACGGACAGCGACTGTACCAACAGCGATATGTTTTTTGTCTTTCTCCTGACAAATGTACTTATTGTACTTACTTATCTGCTAAATACCCTCAATGTCAAAATGTAAATAAAACACGTTTCTAGACAAATAAAAAGGTGTTTCCCGTCCCTCTGAAAGCGGATGTACCCATGAACTCTGACCCCTCTCCCCCCTCCCCCTCACCCCCAGCCCTACGAGGTGAACCTGCAGGTGACGTCGGTGCTCTCCAAGCTGTGTCTGCTGCCCCACCCCCACATGCACGAGTACCTGCTGGACCCCTACATCAACCTGGCCCCCGGGTGCCGCTCTCTCTTCTCAGTCATCGTCAGGGTAAGACCCCGCCCCGTCTCATCATGAAATATTATATACTGGTGCTCATTGAATGTTCCCAGTCTAGATGTTGGGTTGATTGTCATGTGGTTAGGGGGGCGGGCAAGTCTTCATGGTGTGTATGCGTGCCAGTTTGTGTGTGTATTGAGTTAGCCAATGAGTGCTCTTGCTATGCAGGATGGAAACGGTTCTTGGATCAGCAGATTGATGGGAGCCTTGATCATTGTGTTTTAAGCGGCATGGGATCAGAATTGCAGGGAATAGAAGTAATTTGTCTACAGAGTGCATGCTTTAGTTTGATTAGGGTGAATAACACGGTTGTGGTCGTACATTCGGATTACCGTGTTCACACTCACTAATGTAATGTTTGAAATGTTTGGGATTTGGGTTGGTTGAGGAAGGCGTGACACGGCGAAACGCGCCAGGTTGAGCCGGTGTGCGTGCGAGCATGGACTGACCTGTGTGTTGTCTCCGGTGAGCAGGTGGTGGGGGACCTCATGTTGAGGATTCAGCGCATCCCCGACTTCACCCCCAAACTCCTGCTGGTGAGGAAGAGGCTGCTGGGGCTGGAGCCGGAAGGAGTCAAGTAAGTGTGGTCTACTCAGTCTGCTGTAGGGGACCTGATGTCCCCAGTGGACCTAAAGGGTTCACTATCGTCTCAGTCTGTAGTGGACCTAAAGGGTTCACTATTGTCCTGTCCAGGTTGGAGTAGGAGGGGAATGCCTTCTTACTTGTGTTTCCCCCCTGGTGTATTTATCAATGTGTGTATGTATCTCATGGTGTGTGTGTGTTTCTTATGGTGTGTGTGTGTGTGTGTGTTTCTCATCGTGTGTGTTTCCTGCCGCAGCGTGGACCACATGACTCTCCTGGAGGGCGTGATCGTGCTGGAGGAGTTCTGCAAAGAGCTGGCAGCCATCGCCTTCGTCAAGTTCCACGCCACGGCCACCTCCTCACCGTAAACCCCACCCCCTTCCCGGACATCGAGCGCGGGGGTTGGTGGGTGCAGTGCGGGGGGTAAGGTGGGACAGTGAACAATCACCAACCAACAAACGATTGTTTGGAAAGGGGGGACAAAAATTAAAGAGAAGACAGTCTTTGCCACCCGTTCCCCCCACGCTTCGATCATCACCCCTCCACTCTATCGGACTCCAATGTAGGCTGCCTTTTCAGCCTGTCGCCCTCGTCAGAGTGCAATGCAAACACTGCCCAGTAGGGGCTCCAGAGAGCAGGAGGAGGGGCAGTATAGGGTGGGAGGGGGGGGGGGGGTCTGTGTGGCTTCGTGTTGAAGGAGGTCGAGCTAAATATGAACAGACACACAGCCTCCACATTATCACGCTCCCTCCTCCTCTACTTCCTCTGCTTTCTGGCCAGCCACGAGGTGAGTGTGTGTTCCCTAGAGTAAGTGATCTCTGGGGATGAGTGTGTGTGTGCGAGTGTGTGTGAGTCTCGATGTATATTTATTTATGGTTCCTGGTATCAAGCGTTTGTCAGCGTCCATGCCTTAATGTGGAGTCACACCTTTCCGTTACAGGTGTTCACTTTAATTTGTGTTTTATTCGTTAACATCGTGTGTTTAATTGTTTGTTTCTTGGGGAGGTGTTGCTGCAGAAAAGCCTTTTCCAGCCTGTTTGATCATCTACTTATAATTACTAAAAGATTATGGGAGGGAAAGGATAATTTAAGCAACCGCATCAAGGACACTTGACATCATGATTGAAATGCCAAGCTCTCTTAAAATGTTTTTATGGTTTATTTTTGCTTTCAGGTTGCCTTTTTGTGTAGAAGGAGGAGAAAAATGTTTTTAATGATCAGCATAACCTAAATAGACTAGGACGACGCTTCTCATGGCCTAGATAACTGAACCGGCTTCAAGCGGTCTGCTTTATATTCTCGCCCATACAAATCGCAAGCTAATTACTCTAATGTTTAGCATCGTTACCATCCAACCAATTAGGACTGTTCAACTGTTTCCAGACTTCTCTGTGAGCTGCAGCCGTTGCCCATTATTCTTTGTTATTTTCCTGCCAACGTGGCAATTTGGGGGAAGGGGGCATCACTCCTCGACTATTTAGGTATTAAAAAGCTCAGACTAGCACATTCCTCCCCCAATGTACGATGTGGGAATTTGGTGATGCTATCCACCAGAGTAGCTCGTAATTGGCTGTCCTGTCTTGATGATGAGGTGCAGGAGGTTCACAGACCGAAAGTCACGCTGTAGTTAATCTCCTTTCAGACGCAATCCCAACCGGTTGTGAGATTTTACATTTACCAACAGTATTGTTTTCATGTTTTTGTTGCTGTGACTCTTGAGACGAGGTTTCACCTTAATGATCAATGATTCATTTGACTACATTCATTGCAATATGCCGTAATATAAAAGATAATGTTCATGCTATGAAATGTTATATACTGGTGCTCATTGAATGTACCCAGTCTGGATGTTGGTATGATTGACATGTGGTTAGGGGGCAGGCGAGTCTTCATGGTGTGTATGCGTGCCAGTTTGTGTGTGTGTCGAGTTTTGCTGTTGCTATGCAGGATGGAAACGGTTCTTGGATCACAACATTGTGGGAGCTTCGATTCACAAGGATTCGATCATTGTGTTTTGAGCCTGAGCATCAGGCAAGAATCTCAACAGCCCGGCTGCGTATGCAACTGTTTGCATGGGATCAGAATTGCACATTATCTTCTTTACTTGTTCATAATGTACATATACGAAACACAAACACTTTTCACTTTTGAACCTTTTTTCTTAAACCAAAAAAAATATAATGTTGGCGATTTACCAATAGTCAAATTTCATATATATATGTTAAGAAAAACAATCATGCACATTTTTTTACATCTATTTGTTTCCACCTTGTAGGACATGTGTAAATTGTAGGTGTACAATAGCAGTATGGCCGTCGTCTGGTTTGTAAGCGCATGAAGTTACCGTGTATATACGCGCGTGTCATTTTTACATTGTTGGTTTGGAACGCAGCCCACCAGCGCCGGGCTATTGGATAGTTAGCAGCCCACACTTTGTTTTGGAGAAGACGCCACGCCTTACTTTACTGGGAGGGCATCTCCTGCTGAGGACCCCACCTCCCTCCCCTCTGCTAGAAGCTCATTGGCTAGGCTTGGGTCCGCCCCTTGCTCCCACCTCTTACATTTTTTGCATGGTTTACTCGGTTTGTAAAATAGTTAAACAAACTTATTTTGGTTATTTTGTCTGCTTTTCTTTTCTTCTTCGTTTGTTCAGCTCAGACCAATCACTGTACCGTGCGCTCCACTTCGCTTTTGTTTAATCGTGGTAACCTCATTGCTGCTTAACACTGTACAGTGGGGATTGGGGATTCTTAGATTTTCTTTTTCTTTACTTTTGACTAAAGGCAAGTGTGACTTCTGTTACTTGTGCAGCCCATGGTGTAAGCATTCGCGTTGTTCATCACTAGCATCAATGCCTCACACTCATTTTGTAAGCAGTATCCATCACACACTCAGGGGCATTGATACATACAACCATCTCCATCCAACGCCTGTCATCGCACACACAAATCAGGCTTTGTTCAAACCTTCTCCGTCCCAATAAATACATTAAAACACAGCTTTCTGTAGCCTGACGCATGGTCATTGCTTGGTTTGTTGTTTTTAATACAAAAGTCTGTACATAAGGTTACACAAACATCCCAAAAAAAAAGACTAAATAAAAATAAATCCGAAATAGATACCTTTTTTTTTTTTTTTAGCTCTCAGTGGCACTGAAATAAGCATGGAGGATATTGAAACAGTTATTAATACTTCAGAGTGTAAACGCCGGCACAGAGGCGGTCTCCGCTGACCCTACACAGTCTTCCCCCGTCAGAACCGAGCTCTGTGGGGGACCGAAACCCAAGCACAACCACATGAACAGACTCGCGTAAAGAAAGCAGTAGTTTCAACAACACCTCTTCCTGTCACCTGCCAGCCAATGAGCACGCAGTGATGCCTGGCATTGGTCCATCAGCGTCTGTGGCGTTCCTCCCACCCCCCTTGGCTCTCAGTCACAGTCTGACATGCTGATTCATGTGGCATATTGTGTTCACCTGGATCACCAAACCCTGTCCCACTCAGTGTGGAGAATCATGCAATAGGTCAGATGTTGCGTCAGAGGCCCCTGCAAGAGATTCAAATCCAACATGGCCCCCGTCAAGAAGAGTGCGTCACGGGAAATAAGCCACGGAATTCAAAAAGGCACAGCGGTACATTCTGTTACTAAACATCCTCGTAACATCATGGAGAATCGTGCACAGTCTGCACATATAATCAATTATTTTCACAAAATATAGCCTATATATAAACTTGAACACTCAAAAATACAAGCGATGCGTGTGTACCCGGCAGCAGTGTCGTCGTTCTACACCAGTACACCTGTGTGTGTGGAAACCAAGTGGGACACTGTTCATAAAGTCTATTGTCTGAGCATAAGGATCTAGATTTACATTCACATGTTGCTTTGTTGTACAATATAGCAGGTTCATGGGTTCACTACAGGCCGTTTGTGAGCAGTGTAAAGATATACCGTGATTTTAGTTCATCGTTAACTCACTATTTGTTTTAAAATCTTGATACCCAATCAACTCATCAGTGTGATAGTCGCCGCTAGCTAGCTGCAGGGGAACATGATATAAATGCCAGCGCCAAATCATTTAAACCAACGGACGAGGTCAGGTTCCCTTTAAATAAAACACTGCTGCTAATGGTCTTGATAGTGCAAATATCGGCCAATCACGTTGCTGAACTTAATTTAAATGTATGTTCACAACTGCTGTTGTGAATCTGAGTTTTATTTTCTACTTTAATTGAATGATTATTTTAATGATATTGAAAGTAGAAACTATCAGTACGTTAGGCTTTGTGTACTTAAAATATTATTTCAGCGAAATATCACATTTTTAAGATGTCTATCGCATAATTTCCAGATGGAAAATTATCTGGGTTCATGTATTGACCTCCTAAATCACTAAATAAGCTTGTATATTATTTATCTTCAATATTATTTATCATTTATCATTTCTCTATGCAAACCATTTCCATATTGATACAAAACGACGTACAAAAAACAAAACAAAAACAGACATGCTGTTGTCCAAACTTAAAACAGGCCAAAATACAAAGTTTCAATTAGAAAAATGTGCTATGTACATTTTTTCCAAATAAAGTCATATCAATATCCTCACCACAATACAAATGTCAAGATACGCACAAATAAAAACACAAAAACGCAAGCTACTCACACTTGAACATTCAGACAAGTGAATGTCTCTTTGGCTGGTGTGAAGTTGTGGCACTGTGTGTGTGTGTGTGTGTGTGTGTGTGTGTGTGTGTGTGTGTGTGTGTGTGTGTGTGTGTGTGTGTGTGTGTGTGTGTGTGTGTGTGTGTGTGTGTGTGTGTGTGTGTGTGTGTGTGTGTGTGTGTGTGTAGGTGTGTGTGTAGGTGTGTGTGTGTGTAGGTGTGTGTGTGTGTGTGTGTTGTCGATGTGTATGTGTGCTGTCAGTGTGTGTGTTGGCGATGTGTGTGTGTGCGCGTGTACTGACTCATTTTAAAAAAAGCATGCGCAAGCACAACAACACCATCTGTGGTATAGAAAAAAGGTTACAATGACGGCCGTGGTGAACAGCGCAGTATATTTATTTAGCAAATATATATCTATATATCTATCTAAATATATATTACATGAACTCACATGGATACGCAACACATAGGCCCTTGATTTTGTGTGTGTGTGTGTGTGTGTGTGTGTGTGTGTGTGTGTGTGTGTGTGTGTGTGTGTGTGTGTGTGTGTGTGTGTGTGTGTGTGTGTGTGTGTGTCGCCAGGCCACGCCTAGCGCCGCAACGCACGGTTCGCAGAGGAAGGCAGCAATAAATAGAAACCTCAGTCCGTCCCATGTGTCAGTGGGTCTGTCCGTGGGTGCCGGCGGCTCCGCCCCAGCAGGGGGCGCCCTCCACCAGTCAGTCCGCCTTGGAGCCCTGGGCCACGTCCAGGTTCACCACCTGCAGCTCCGTCAGGGTGCTGCTACTGCCGCTCGACTGCTGTCCAATCACCATCTGCAGCGGGGACAAGACCACGCCTACGTTAGAACTCACCAGTGGCAGGCAGGGTGGTCAAGTGACCTTGCCTGATTGGACGCCACCTCGCTATGATGGGATACCGGCGCACAAACCACATGAATCACACGCTGACACACACACACACACACACACACACACACACACACACACACACACACACACACACACACACACACACACACACACACACACACACACACACACACACACACACACACACACACACACACACGGCCATCTGGCAACACTCCTGCAATCTGTTCTTTGTTCAGTGTAAAATAGTGCAGCTAATAATAATCGGTCTACTGGTAACTCAGAACAGAACCGACTGATTGTGTTGATGGGTTAAATAATTCTAGTGAAACATGCGCACGGTGACGACATCAAATGAACACATTACACTACAGCGGCATTTCTTGTGTTCAAGGCAACACACATTATTTGTGTGGACGTGAGCACACGTCCACATTGATAACAACATTCTACCAAACTGATGACACGCTTCTCTACTTCTTTATCCAGTTGCAACAGTGGTAGTGATAACTTTCTTAACCAATCACAACACGCACTTTGACTTCCTCAACCAATCATAACATAACTATGACTTCCTCAACCAATGAACACATAACCAATGACTTCCTGATTCACTGCAGCGCGCACACACACACACACACACACACACACACACGCACGCCTGTGTATAAGTGGTTGAAGGTGTGGGCGTTGGGCGTCAGACACCAGGGCCCGGGCAGAGCAAGGGGGCCGTGCTGCCGCCATGCGTTAGTGGCACTCAGTGGCATGCTGGTTGCAGAGGGAGAATAGGGGAGTTTCACTTGTGAAATGGAGATCTTGCCGTACTGGGTGAAGCTGCACCGCTGAGACGGGGATCTGCACCGTGCCAGGAGGGGCCGCCAGGAACACCTGGGGGACGCCACCTGGGAGCGCACACACACACACACACACACACACACACACAGTTTTGTCAGAGCACTTTTATTTATTGATTTATTTATTGCTTTAGGGGTGTAAACAGAACAAGGAAAATAAAAATACATATGTCTACCCCACCTTTAAATCCCTTTTTGAGCTACAATTCATTAAGGAGGAGACAGGGGCTAGGCACCCTATTAAATGACACCTATTAGGTAGACTGTGGACCTTAGGGTTCAATTCAAGTACGAGACTCCGTTTGGTGTGTTTGGTAGAGGAGGGAAAGCTCTGAGGTCTCACCCGAGTCCTGGCCCTGGCCGTGGGACACGTGCATGGCCGAGGACCCCTGGGAGAAGGCGTTGAGCACGGCCAGCCCTCCGTCGGTCAGCGCTGGCGAGGAGGTGTACATCACCGTGTGGGGGCTGGGGTACATCATGTGACCCGCTGAGCCCGACGTCGTGACGATGTTGGCCGGCATGCTCGCCGTCGCTGAACGGAGAGAAGAGGAAAGGAAATGGGGGACGGGAAGCACAAGCGCGACGGACGTCCAGAAGTTCAGACACTGGCCACTAGATGGCGCTCACAGGCTGAGGGCGGTACCGTTTGACTGCGTGTGAAATCTCACTCTTTTGTTTGGCCACAACTAAAGACTGGGTTTCTGACACATTAGTTTAGTTTATTGAAGTAATAAACTGGACTACCAAAGTAATGTTTTTTTTTTAGCACCACTGTGTCAAATGTCAATCTCATTTGTATGGTCACTGCCAAGAAAGAACTCCCTGCAAATGTGTATTTTCTCAGAGAAAACACTTTATTTTAGTGAAATAAAAAAAATAAAAACGCAAACTTTGTGCTGAGCAACCAAAGTACAGAGTCACCAACCTATCACATCTCACCTTGGGCACAAGACCATCTGCTGAACCTAACACCTCTCCTTACCATCTCCAAGATCTGCCTGTGTCATTCTGACTCTCGGCAGAGTTGGATTTTTATAGACTTAAACGTTGCTAAGATCTGTAGCCTGGTGAGACCGTCATGATTCTCAGGTCTGGAGCCACTGCGACTTAAGTCGAGAAAATAAATCAAACCAATCATTGTGATGCTCACTCTTTTTCAGTTCTCGTCTAATCCGGATGGAAGTAAAGCAAAAAAATTCTAATCAGATATAAGACGTGCAAGATCTGTTCATATTTAATAACAGTTCCTCCTTACTACTGTAGTGTGGATCTGAGCCTCACCCTCCGACGTTAACACACAGACGCATCCGTTTGTTTTTTTAGAAACAACTCACAGAAACACATAGTGTGTTTGGACGTCAGAACCGCTCAACTGTTTGCAGACCCCCAAATCAAAGCACAGGACAAACGAATCAGTGATAATAGTATTTAAAACACATGCTTATTGTCAAAGACCTCTTGAGACACATTACGACAAATGAAATGTAATTGGGCCCCTTCAACGCTAATGCAGTGGCTCACAGCTGTGGGGTCAGTGCACCGGGACTTTGATAATACCCACAGATGTTGATTGGATAAAAAATATTTATCTTCAGAGATTGAAACAGGGTCACAGGCCAAAATGGGTAGGGAACCAGTGAACCACTGGGCTGATTTTATAGCGATAGCCGGCGCAGACCGGGTTGTGTCTGTAGGCCTAGAGGTGAGCGAGGGAAAGCTAGCAAGATGCTAACAAGAGGCTAACAAGAGGCTAGATATGCTAGCGAGATGCTAATGAGAGGCCAGCAAGATTCTGACCAGAGGCTAACGAGAGGTTAACGATATGCTAGCCAGATGCTAACGAGAGGCAAGAGAGATGCTAGTGAGATGCTAACAAGAGGCTAGCAACAACACAAGATCCTATTGTGAGGCTTGCAAGAGGCTAGCGAGATGCCAGCGAGACACTAATGAGAGACTAGCACGAGGCTAGCATGAGGCTAGCAAGATGCTAGTGTGAGGCTAGCGAGGGGCAACAATATGCTAATAAGATGCTAGCGTGAGGCTAGCAAGAGGCTAACGGGCAGCAGCAGGCGGCAGGGGGTTGGGGGGGGAGTTTGGGGGGGGGGGGGGGTCACCTGCAAGGGAGACTGCGGCGGGGAAGCGGAACACAGCCTGGGTTCCCTGCGAGGCGTGCTGGCCTGCCAGCGCCAGAGAGTGGTGCTGCAGCTGGCTCAGAGGAATGGTGGGCATGCCGGGGGGCAGGGCCGTGCCTGCTGGAGGGGGCAACGCCGTGGGGGGTGGGGGGGGGGGGGGGGTGGAACGGGAGGGGGGGGGGACACGGACGAATGAGTGGACAGACAGACGGATGAACGGAGGGACAAGTACCGACCATCAGACAGACATACACGAAGAGAGACACGTTAGGTGCGTGTAGTGTTAGCGTTAGATATGGATTAGCGCTGGTAAGGCCGGAGATGTGCTTGTTCTTATCTACTACTTTGTCTATTTTATGATTTATATTATTATAAATGCGTATGTTTTAAGAATAAAATCCCACCTATCACCTGCAGTACCCTCAAGTACCACCAGTGGTTCGCGTACCACAGGTTGAGACCCACTGCTCTCGGGGAATCCCCCAGTAACACATATAGTACACAGGTACGTATGAACATACATAAGTATATACAATTCCCTTCACGACGCAAACGCGTGACTGTAGAGCCAATCCACCTCTGGCTTTATTGTTTTACGATATCATTGTTCAGAGTTAGACGATACGGAATGTCGTCAAAGGGTATTACAACGCAGGAACAAAGTAAATACAGCCTTTCTCGTCATCATCATCGATTTGTCGAAACGCACATAACGTTTACAAATCCTCGAGGTCTCCCGCCGTTGGACCCTACTCTCTGAACCCTACTAAAACGGTGGGTAAATATTGTGGTTCCCGTCCCATTTGGCCACAGGCTCCTCCACACAGTTGCTTTATGGGGGCTCAGTAGTAGTAGCAGCAGCCCAGGGCAAGCGGTGGTCAGAGCGCGGGGGGATGGGGGTCTGTTGTTCCACCTGCCAGTGCCAGACAGGTGGTGCTAGACAGGTGGTGCAAGAGGTGCAAGACAGAGAGCGACGACAGGAAATGAAAGAGAGGCATAGGGTGTAGAGAGAGAGAGTGAGAGAGTGCGAGAGCGAGAGCGGAAGGGAGATTGTAGGGTGTTGCACACCAGGGGGCTAAACACAGAGGCCTGCCTGGCTTGTTCTTCAGTCATCAGTCACCTCAGCGTTATTCTATTTCTCTGTCTGTCTGCCCCAAGTCACTGGGTGCTGACACAGCAGTACACACACACACACACACACACACACACACACACACACACACACACACACACACACACACACACACACACACACACACACACACACACACACACACACACACACACACACACACACACTACAGGATTGTTCTGCACAGCATTAGAAAGAACAACAAGGATAGAACAATAAGGAACCGCACAGCAGGCCCCTTGGTTTAGAACATTGTCAACCCTAGCACTGAGTGCATGTGTGTATCCATTTGTCTGTGCATGTGTCTTTGTGCGTGTGTGCGTGCGTGCGTGCGCAAGTCCACGTGTATGTTTGTGAGTGCATGATTGTGTGCATGTGTGCATTTTTGTGTGTGAGTGCGGGTGCATGCATGTGTGTGTGCAAGTGTGAGCTAGTGCATGTGTGTGTGTGTGTGTGTGTGTGTGTGTGTGTGTGTGTGTGTGTGTGTGTGTGTGTGAAACTGCATCTGTGTGTGAGTGTGTGTGTGTGTTGGTGTAGGCGTGCATGGTGTACAGCTCAGGATGGGCCGTGGCCTCCAGACAGCAGCACCTCCATTGTAAAACAGCGGGGCTCGAGCCGTCTGTCCTCCTTCCAATATTCATGACTCATTACAGCGCAGTGTTCTGCAGCTCTTGGCCCGTGGCCATTGTGCGCCGCAAGCTTAATTATTCCTCTGACAGAGCGTTCAAAAGGCTGGAGCCCGCAGCCGTGCCTGACCTGTATATGAATATATATATATTCTTTTAAATAAATTAATGAATGGCACCCAAAGACAATGAGGGTCTGTGGCGAGAGACAAAGGGGGAGACAAAGGACAGGACCAGGGTGGAGGGGCGGGGTAGGGGGTCGTGTCATGAGCCTCCTTTCAAACACGGAAGACCAACGATGGATGTTAAGTGGTCCCCACCGTCACGATCTCTCTGATATTTGTTCATCAGAAACCTCATGACGGTGTTTTCAGCAGTCTCCACCCAAATGCAATAAGTCTACGTTGAGACGCACACGAGCATGTAACATATTAGTCATTATCATATCGAGTGTTAGCATCGCTGTTAGCGTCTCAATTTCAGTCCTCTTTTCTAACTTCCAACATGGCCACATCCCCTTCCATTTTGCCGGCGTAACATTTTTAGATGAGAAAAAATGGATATTATACATTCAGAGTATGATGGAGATGCCTTGAAGCCACTTTAATCAATGAAGCATGAAATGGAACCAGCACGGCAAGGACCTTCGTCCAGAGAGAGTGACCACACACACACACACACACACACACACACACACACACACACACACACACACACACACACACACACACACACCTTACCTGGCATGAACGTGAAGCCCCCCGGCAGCTGCATGACCCCCGAGGTGGCTCCGCCGCCGGCCTTGAGGAGGGTCCCGTTGGCGCCAGAGTTGCCGCCGGCCGAGACAGGCGCCAGGTAGTTGGTGATGGGGAAGGAGCTGCTGACCTGCATGCTGGTGGAGGTGGTTGGCACCGTGGACTGCCCGCTGGTCACCACGCCCCCCGGCAGGCTGGTCACCGTGAAGGCCGGCTTCAGCGTGTCCTGGAGAGGGGGGGGGGAGACATGAGGGGACTAGTTTAACTTCTGATTGTATCATTGTACTTCATACAGGATGTGGAATAAAGACAAACAAGCCAAAATCTCTGCGAGCAGTGTTGCAAGATTTGGCGGGAAATCTGGGCCACTCTGGCAACACCGTCCGCGAGCACCTTCAGCCCTCTGCCCTCCGCCTTCACCCTCACCATCCTCCTCATGCGGGCCGCGTTACAAACATCTGCCAAATTCATACTTAAATCAAAACACTGAACAATGATCTCCCCACCCGGACAGAACCCAACAGGTCGTGCACTGGCATGCTCTGACTTGCTCGGCTTTAGAGAGAGAGCACTGGCGATCTGGAAGAGCGAACGAACGCAGTCACCTGTGCTGCAGCCGAGATAGAGCTGTGAACTGTGGTTTAGCACTTTAGCTTTAGCGCTTTGGGTTGGGTGGAAAGGATACGGCCTTACTGTGCACCAACCAGTTGCTGCAGTAGAGGAAGAAAAAAAAGTGTGCCTTGTATAAATAAACTTTTGACTTGTATTCACGACTGGAGCCCGGGAGCCCTTCCTGTTTGGAAGAAGGGTCTCTGGTGTTTCCCTTTCTACTCCAATATGCTCCACCGTGACGGCAGGTTGACCAGCTGGTTAAGCCTCATTACAGAGAGTGTCAGTTGCTAGCACCTAAAACAGCCCTATTAATAGTCCCTTTCCTCTGTGAGCAGCTGGAGTCAAAGCTCCTAGACGCAGCGACAGAGAGCATGCTTGTGGCTTTGTCAAGGTTGGATGGATGGGTGGGCCCAGACCGGAATGGCCCGGACTAAAGTCATGCGCAGAGAAACGACCAGGCCTGAGGCAAGGGCAGGGTCATGGATCGTAGGGGGATTTAGCTAATTGTACCCGTATGTACGATGAGGGCTGGTTAAGGAGGGCTGAGACCCAGCTCGCTGCCACAATCAAGTGATTTCCCCCCCAACGTCGTGCAGCTCTTTCAGGCTTCAGCTAAGACAAAGCCTGCCTCTGTAAGCCAATGCGGGACCAGACGCGATAGGACATTTGGTTAAGTGCAGGTGATCCCAACCTGATATTCAAATATCAAACTGCAGCAGTCGCACACACAACTAGAACAACTCCTCTGAAAACACAAGCCCACTTAAACCAAGATTTCACTGCTTCTAAATAAAGACCCGAAATTTGCAACAAAACAAATAGTGGCACACATTAACCAAGCAAGGTTGGTGATGAGGCAGTAGAACCTGCTGTGTGTGTGTGCGTGTGCGTGCATTTGAGCGTGTGCGTGGGCCCCGTGAGAAGACTTCAGTAGGCGTCAGGCCACGTACTGAACACTCATCTCAGCCCACATCGCCCGCACCTACACACTCCTATGTGGGCTTTAACAAGATGCTGGGATGATGGTGTAGAACGGCTCCACTTATAGCCGGGTACAGCACCAGCCTGCCGTGCATTTATTTCCCTGAGTGGGGGGAGGTGGACGACTTCTGCACCGCGTTCAGATGGAAAGACCACTGCACCTGAGAGCCAGCTTCTTTGAGACGATGCAACGAGGAAAAAGGCTATCAAGAGGGATGGAGAGAAGTCAGCCCTGTGGAGAATACTTGGTGGGATGGTGGAAATCAGGGGGCTGGCACTCACAACAACACCAGCAGCAGCACCAGCGTGTGGAGGAAGGAGGGGGGATCACAGTTGGCCGTGGAAAAATGAGCAAGAGCCACCAAACGCCCCCACAAAAACAACAACAACACATAAGATCAAGGAGCCACAAAAAGGGAGGAGCATGGAGGATGGAGGGATGGGAGGGGGGAGTGGGGCAGATACCAGACAGAGGGGTCAACATGTTGGGGGGGCGGGGTGGGGGGCTGTCAGCGCAGCAGGCCTGATACCACCTGTACAGTGGAGCTATTGATTTGTAGAGTGGACTGATCAAACACAGGACTTTGTGAGAGAGCAGAGGAGTAGGCAGTGTTGAGGGCCCACCAATCACATGCTACCACACGACACCCACCCACACAAACGCCTTAACCTTTGTAGTTTTGAGACACAGAAAAGAACACAATGTGGGAGTGTATCGCTCCCATATTTTAATGCGCTTCAGATTTCCAGAACTGAATGATAATGGATGTCACTAATGTGTCGGGGAAAACACAATTGGTACGTGGATGCCTTTGTGTTTCCTTTGTGACGTGAATCAGACGACGAGTGGAGTGACGAAGACAGACGACGGCACATCAACAGGAGGGCACAGTAGAATGGGATCTGAGTTGCGTTGATCTACAGCCAGCTGTGGGACGGCCTCGTACGTGCCCATATCTGAGCTGAACCCGGGGGCTTGGCTGGTCCAGGGTCGTTTACCTCGCTAGTTAAACACCAGCGGATCGGAGCGTACAGGACGTAGAACACACAATAAGTGTGTTGTATGCATGCATTGTGTAGCATCTTATCCTAGCTATCTTTGTTGTACACAGGGAATGGGTTAACCTAGCGATTGTTAGTGCTTGGCACTTGGTCCTATGAACATCCTTACTGTACCGACAGCGATATATTGTTGTTTCTCTTTCTTCTGACAAATGTACTTATTGTAAGTCAGTTTGGAAAAAAGCATCTGCTAAAAGCCCTAAATGTTAATGATAAGCTACTCTCTCAACCAACCCGCACGCCCGGTCCTTTCTCCTACACCACCATCAAGTCATGCATGTGTCCAAGATAACTCATGTGCGCGATAACAACCCTAACAAACATTCATATATATATATGAAAAAAAAAATATATATAAATAAAATATATAAATATATAAAAGAAAGAAAGAAAGAAAGAAAGAAAGACTCGGCTGCACCATTGCAAACATAATAGCTGTGCACCGCTGGGTGCTGTCCCTCTTCGTCCTGCAGGGGTGAGCACAGGGAAGAGATGGACAGACTGGAGGCTGGAAGGCCGGGCCCTGGAGGTTTGGAATAGAGGGGGGACGGGCTTGAGGGTCACATGGGACAGGGGACTGGGGGGAGGATAAGGGCGAGGGCATGAACAGCTGAGGGGACAGACAGCTGGCAGGGAACCCGATCACCTCTGAGTGTGGACGGACGGACAGAAGGGACGGGGACGGGGGGTTGAAATTAACCCTTCTTGCACCAGCTGAGGCGACCGCAGACGTGAGGCCATGTGACTGTCGCGCACACACACTTTGAGTTGTATTAGACAATCTTTAAAGACTCATCTAGAACATGCACCACACACACACACACACACACACACACACACACACACACACACACACACACACACACACACACACACACACACACACACACACACACACACACACACACACACACACACACTTTGAGCTGTATTGGACTATTTAACCTTGTGGTCTTTGAGGACTAGAACGGTTGAAATATAGGACAAACTACAGCTCCAATCCAAACCATTTGAAGTCATTTGATACGTAAAGTTCAACCTTAGACAACACAGACAGTTGCTCTCGCCTCCAACATCGGATCCTGTATATTTCAGTTCCTTGATATCAGATCCCTTTCTACGGGTTCATTCCTCAGCACCATTACCACATCTCACTGTGGGTGTTAACGGTGGCCGAACCCAGCGGTGGCATGTGTGAATCCCTTCCTGCAGACACCCCTATGTCACGGTGTTCTCTGCTGGTGTTTGACCTGCCGCCGGGCCCTGCCAGGCGGTGGCCATGGCCCTGACCTACATACGGCTGCTCCGTTGACCTCCGGCGTTGTTTGACCGTGTCTTTCCTGTGCAAACGGTGGCTCTATAAACAGCTCCTCCTCCCCGGTCCAGAGTGGGGCCGCTGCATAGTAAACATAGACCAGGATGGTGTAATGCATTCCAGCGCACCAGCAGTGGGGTCTGGGTGCGCGGGTGGTGGTGTGTGAAGGGGGGGGGGGGGCTCATTGCCCTGCATGTTAGAGTGTAGAAACGCAAAAATGTTTCGTCTTTTTTTCTTTAACTTCATCTTCAACTTCAACTTTCTTCCCTTCTCTGCGGCTAATTACATATCCTGTTTGTTCTGGTGTGCGCTCGTTTGGGAAGGATAGGCCGTGTCTGATAAGATGATTTTTGATGGGTTAGCAAGACAACCATCTGCCCTCCAAAGATACCGTTCTCATGAAATTAATGACTCAAATATAGTGGTTCACTTCACTTCAGAAGGTTTGTCCGCTCTGATTGGCCGACAGCTGACAGTGGCTGCTCCTGTTGTTGGTAAAAGGTCGACACAGTTTGACCTCAATCACCTGCTCTAACACATGCTTCTCACATTGCCACTGAACCACTGAAATAACCTCTTTGGGGGGTAAAATAAATGAACCATTTAAGAAAGTAAATTGAGCCCACGGCTTCATACTGATTAAAAATGGTCAAACATGAGAAGTTGGAGAAACTTGCCATTTAGTCTATCGAAAGCATTCCAATTTCACAAATGCCTCGCTGGTATATTTCTCCTGTTAGCGTCAACAGCTTCACAGACACTCTAGAGAAGCCCTGGGCGGTTGAATGTTGCTCCCTGGGAATCACCTCTGTAATCCCAGCATGCAACAGGGGCCCATTAAGACTTCCAGGCCGGAGACCCGTTACACAGCTACTCCGTTCAGCCCGGAGCGCCGAGTATTCTAATATACGAACATCAGGGGCCGACCATATGGTCAAACACAGCCGGGTCACCGGGCCACGCAACAGTACACTGTGAGAGAGTTAGTGAGTGAGTGAGTGAGCGAGAGAGAGAACTGCACACACACAGTTAAAAATATCAGACTCCTGGGGGGGGGGGGGGGCTGGGCGGCAGGGGGGGGGGGGGGGGGGGGGGGGAGGCAGTTAAGCCTTCGATCATGGCAGAGTGGGACAGCGA